>NC_137915.1:23108614-23253614 GCF_963457725.1 Sprattus sprattus | reverse complement strand
TTTAATATAAAGAAGCACTTGAGTATACACACACACACACACACACACACACACACACACACACACACACACGAGATATATCTTTGCTAGATATGCTTTCTTATGGCATGAGATATTGGGTGCCCAAGTCATTCTTTTTCCATTCTTTAGCACCTCTGGACTTTTTAAAAGGCTGGAGCGCATGGCTGAGGTCCAGGAGGCCTCTTTAAACACAGCCCCCGTGCTAATTAAAGTGCTTGAACTTTTTATCACAATGCGTCGCCCTTATTGAAAATAAAAAGTAGAGGCGATTATACTGGAATTTCTTAATTTAAAGTCCCCTTTGTGCATTCACAATCACAGTGCTCTAATACCCTTAATATTAAGGGGGCTATTAAAGATTCAAGGTGCAATCTTTTACCTCAGCCCATTGATGCCGACACCCGCGTATCCATTTCTTAGAGCTATCTTTACAGGGGTATATTTGCATAATTGCCCGTGGCTTTTTAAAGCCTGCAGTAAAGGAGAAACTAGGCAGGGTTGAGCGAGACGCTTTCTCCACTAAATGCAAAGAGGGGAATGAGGGTCTCCTCACGGGAGAATGAGCAGAATGGACTTAAGCACCTTTGTGGAGGTAATAGGGCCCGAGGCCTTCGATTTGAGGATTACGGTGCTTATTCAGCTTGGAGGTATGCTGATGGTAAGTTCTCAGTATGTTAATGTGTGTGTGTGTGTGTGTGTGTGTGTGATGGTAGATTGATTGGAGTGTGTGTATGAGAGTGTGTCCGTGAGTGATGGTAAGCTGGAGCGAGTGAGTGGATGTGTGTGTGAGAGGGAGGGTTATACGTTTATAAAATACATATTAGCAATATATATATATTCTTAATAAGAGAACCCTCCTGTGAGAATATTCTCACCTTCTTCACAGTAATCACAGCCTCTTGCGTGGCGCCGTCCGTGAACACATCGAACATTTCGCTCCCATCATGCCCGTTGCGCCTGTCATCACCAACAATCCTGTAGCGCATCTCAGCGTTCTTCCCGACGTCCGCATCGTTGGCTTTCACCCGTCCCACCTGAGATCCCACTTTCGCAGACTCCGGCACTGAGAGATGGTAGCCAGCTTTAGCGCGCGAGAGAAAGAGAGAGAGAGAGAGAGAGAGAGAGAGAGAGAGAGAGAGATAGAGATAGAGAGAGAAAGAGAAAGAGAGAAAGAAAGAGAAGAGAAGACAAGGGAGGTGATGAGATGGTCAGGTGTGAACATGGTGGGGCCTTTATTCCCCTAACTGTTGAGTGTGTTTCTGTGTGTTCTGTTTTGAGTGCACCGCTTCCAACCCCTGCTCATCCCAGGAGACAACCAAAGCTCTTTCTCTCTTTCCATCTCTCTCTCTCTCTCTCTCTCTCTTTCTTTCTCTCTCTCTCTCTCTGTTTGTTTATTGTTTAATATAATTTCAGCTTCAATGAGCCATTTCAGGCCCATCTCGGGAACATTGTCTGATGTCTGACGCTTATTGGCTGGGAAAGCTGAGTGGAGAGAAAGAGATTAGTTATCACCCTGACTGACGCCGCCGCTGCCTCAGCCTCTGTCTCTCTCTTTCCGTCTCTGTCGCTGTTGCAGCGCCGGCAGTAGCAGCTTTTCCCCTGGGACACAGCCGGGGGGTGAGAGGGTGGGGGGTGGAGTGGGGATGAGTACGGTGTACACTGTGCTGTTTACATTTACCAAAGCTCCCCAATTAACATGGAGCGCGTATCACTGAGCTTCTGATGTTTTCCTATTTCTTTGATATCTCTCTCAAAAGGGTCACTCCACAAATGTGGCAAGTAACACTGTTATTTGACTTTTTTTCTCCCCCACGATGAAAGAATCAGGACAACATGAATACAGAACTGTGGCATGACATTCCAGGATTCTGACAGCCAAATCACTCATTTTTTTTTACCAAAATACTGAACTGAAATAGCAGCACTGTTCCCCTCCTGGTATTTTAATGAACATAACTGACAGACAAGGAGGGGTAGTTCATTTGAAAAATAAGACATTTAAATAAAGACATGCACTTCTAACAACCTTATTGTCTCCCGACTTTAGCATCCCATGCGGAGTGTTTCAGGCAAGCCGTTATGGAGAGTGTTGTGTTTATAGACCATTCTGCTTGTAGCAATTGCAGCCCCCCCCCCCCTCCCCCCCCACACACACACACACAGACCCAACAGTCAGAGACTGTGATCTAGCCAAGCCCGCATGTAATGTGCCTGTTGCCATCACACTCAACGTAAATCAAAGACACTCTGAACACAAACCGCACTTAAGTGTATTGCACATGACAAACAGATCTTGCTAGGTTGCAGTAACAGGGTCTACTGTGCAAATGAAATGAACTCTAAGTGCTATAAGAACAAGCTATTTGAAAGCATCTGTCTTCATATTTCCAACCCCATGGTGAGCCATTGAGTTTGGTAGTAAACAGCAGTTGAGCTCTTTCAGCCACCTGGTGGAATGAGCATCTCTGTTTGTCTGTATTAGCTACCCCTAATGGCTATAGATAGGCTCAGGGGGAGACACAGAGATAGATAGAGAGAGAGAGAGAGAGAGAGAGAGAGAGAGAGAGAGAGAGAGAGAGAGAGAGAGAGAGAGGACACTTACTGTGGAGGAACCGTGGGGGGCTGTTATTGACGTCCAGGAGGGTGATGTTAATGGTGGTGGTCCCAGACAACCCCCCCATCTGGCCTGCCATGTCCTTGGCCTGGATCACCACCTGGTACTTCTCCCGGTTCTCCCGGTTCATGTTGGGCAAGGCTGTCCTGATGATGCCTGTAAGTATTGAAATTGTTTGGCAAGTAAGAACATATATTAATTCATCTTATTTTAATAATGTAGTAATAACTGTATTTGAACTAAGGGGCTGATACACAAAACACAATATCATTCAACTGCAAGAGCTGAAGAATGACAAATAAAGTGAACCTGATTCTGAATCTTAATAAATAACCTACAATGTCGGTGGATTATGAGAAAGAATGGACGATAATAAATTACTAACTCTTGCATCAAGGCGTTATGTGCAGGAGCTAGCCTGGTGTGACAGCTGAATTTCTTCCAAACCCCCACAACCTATAAATTAAGCTTAACCTGTTCAAAGCCCACAAGCGCTATCTGGGAATATTTACTTTGAGCCCAACTGGCACAAGTAATATTTTCTGCAAAATGTGCAAGGCCACAATAAGCAGAGGCAGGGATGTGCCAATGAATATAAGGTCAGAAAATACAACATTTGACAGCGTTAATGTAGCTTAATGTGCCCGATTTCATGTGACAATTTAGTCATTATTAATAATAATAATAATAATAATAATAATACCTTAGACTTATATAGCGCTTTTTTTAGTATCCAAAGACGCTTTACATAGGGAAGAACAAACAAAACAAAGACACAAAAAGAGCTTGAACAGATACAGATACCGATAATGACCTCTCTGTACACCTCTATGTTTCACTGCGGCGATAGAGCACAGGATGCTGTACTGTGGAAAGCCGCGGCAGAAGGGAAAGGAGACATGGGATGGGGATGGAGCGGACAGGGAGGGGGTGGCCGGTGCGGTTGAAAAATGAACATTTCTCTTGCCTCAATGCACCAGAATGACAGCTATTGTGAGCGCATTGTCACTCAGCAGCACCAAGCATCTCCTCCGCACTCTAAGCGGTGAGGAGGTGACGTCAAAGCAGAAGAATAAGAGGGAGGGCTTTTTTTGTTGTTTTGTTGCAAAATACAAAATGGTGCACACTGGTGCACACAGCCACAAACATGAACAAAGACATTCACACATACAGAAACATACTGACCTGTTAAACCACATATATATTTCATAACCTTGAATGCATGTATGTGTGTAGAGGTGTGTGTGTGTGTGTGTGTGTGTGTGCGCGTGTGAGCGCACGTTTGTGTGTGTGTGTATGTGTGAGTCCTTTCCTTATACACAAAAGGAATACAAACATACAGCACACTCTAAGCTCATTGTGTTTAGCCCAAGGTGAACTACCCCTATATTAACTCTAAGTATCGGTTGGAAGAAAACATCCCCCTCTCCCTCTTTTCCTCCTTTGCATTTCCCTTTCTCTTTTCTCTCTCATACAAACACACACAAACACACACACACTCATGAACACAGCCGTATGAAAAAACACATGCACACATCTCTCACCATTGTTGGGATCAACAGAAAAATATGGCTGCCCCTCTAGTATACTGTACACCAGCTTGGCACTGTTCCCATACTCCTCATCATCTGCGTCTGAGGCTGTGACCTGAACCACACTTGTACCTACATAGGGAAGGAGAGAGAGAGAGAGAGAGAGAGAGAGAGAGGAGAGAGACAGAGAGAAACAAAGAGAAAAAGAGAGAGACACAGAGAGAGAATTGGGCAGAAAGAGATCGAGAGAGAGGCAGAGAGAGAGAGAGAAAAATGACACATTTACATAAGCAGCACGGTTTGAATCACCACCAAGTTTACAAAGCACTCCTTAGGTTCTCGTCCAATTACCCCTCCATTAGATCATTCAGTTCATAAGAAAAGCATGTCATCAAGGTGTCAACATTTTAATGTTGTCAAAACAGTCCTGGTGATATTTGTAGCCTGGTATTTACTCCCTAATACATCATTTGGGTAAATTAAACAGGCCTCTGATGGCTCCCGTAATGAAATGCAGCACACTAAAATTGGATGGCGTGCATCTCCAAGCAGGGTAATGATATTCCAAACCGAAGGCTCCTTCTGATGAAGACGCATTGGCATTCGACATACTCTCGCAATCCAATTTTGTTCCCCATGGCTTGAAATTAACCCCATTATGGTGTGTCGCATTCCGCACACTCCAAAACACAGATGCACATGCATACTCATATACAGATGCACACACTCGTACACACACACACTCACACACACACACAAACAGAGAAACACAGACGGAGATACACAACACAGTGTGCACTCAGGGGCTAGTAGGTTAATCTGTAAATCTTTTCAACAAGTCAAAAGCTCCTGTGGAATCGTTAACATGGTTATGAACGTTAAGGGCAGTCTCTCCCACGTGTGCTTGCTTTTACCTCACATTGTAAATATGTCAATCAAAATACTTCATCTGTGTTGTGAGGATGTGCTGGGAATCATTATCATACTTATATCACTTCTAGCAGGATGGAGTGATTAATATACTGCACCTTTTATGTAAAACAAAAGCTTGAGATTGCTGGCAAATTGGCTTTTTTTCCCATGGACCATACAAAGGCTGTTGCGAGATCAGAGAGACTTTGATCAGATTTGTGCTTATCTCCCTGTTATAATTATCTGTCTCAATAATCTCAAAATTAATCTCCTCCCCAAATGAGATCGGCACATTATACTCATCTTTCATGATTTTGTACCCCTCCTCCCTTTTTCGTCTGTTATCAGGCGTAATCTCTTCCTTTCTTCTTTTTCATCTCCTGTCTTGCCTCATGTTTAAGTTCAGACACATTCATGTCTGAGGTCAGATGTCCTGGTAACCGTGTCTTGTCCCAAAGCATCAAACCTCTAAACATCTATTACATTTAGATGGGATAAAATGTAACTCAAAGGTCAGGTCACTTCTTTCAGTTTTTTTTTCTCCGATTGGGTTCCGATTTAGTTTTAAAGGTAGTCGTCCTTTCACTGCTGGGAAAATAGGAAGGTCTTTGACTCTGTGGGTGAATTTTAGATGGTGTCTCTGGCAATGACGGCATTAACATTCAGCCCAGACCCAAAAGGCATGACGGAGTGTCCTCTGAGCATTTAATAAAATCAGAGAGGGAAGCAGAGAAATAGCATGCCGGAGCAAAAGGTAAACATATCCTCAATCACGCATTGCTAGTGTTCTCGTGCCCTCTATTTTTTTGTGTTTTTTTTTCCTTTTTATGTTCCCAATAAATGTGTATGTCTGTGTGTGAGAATGTGTCTGTCTGTGTGTGTGTGTGTGTGTTGATTTCCAGGCGTGTTTTACTAATAACTTTGTTCTCCTGTGGTCAGGACTTTGGAGGTGACCCCTCTTTCTTCAGTCGCCCCTGTGAAGGTGGGTTGCATATGCTGTCTGTTCCACTGCTCGACGGCGTCCTTGGCATCGGCGAGACCTCTGCCGCACCGCGTCGGGTTTCCGACCGGCTCCAAGCATACTAATGAACGTGCAAACATCTGTCGCGCTCAGATTCCCGGCCGGATAACATGGGGAAAAGCTCAGTTCACTCTTCATGGATCACCGCTCCGATCACCGGCTGGCACACGCCCGACACATGGCCGGTTTGTTTGGCTAGAACGCCGGTGCGCTCATGACCTTTCTTACAGGCGTATTGAAACGTATTCGAAATTCACATGTTGTGCAGGAGAAAGAGAGAGAGAGATAGAGAAAGTTATGACCTTTGAAGTTCACTCAAACCCGAATCAATAATGCACAATTAGGGCATCTGTATTGCACTGTAAAAAAAAATCCATGATAAATTATACCATGAGTGATCATTCATGAAAATGTTAATATGCTATAATACAATTAATCACAAACAAAATGAACCAGAAGTGATTATATAAGTTAGAGGATAATGACATAATATATTATGAGTGCTGTGAGATGATATTATGGCTTTTGTTTTACACATTCTCCTTTAACTCCCCTTGAGATAAGATAAGGATACAACTGAACATTACAACAGTATCATTTACCACATTGGACATCATGGTTATTAGTCTGTGCAATTCCCGCAGAAGCTACCCCATAATAGTTGTCAATAATCAAGTCCATCTGGAACAATAAATCAGTGTACAGTCTTCGACTCAAATATATGCTTTCACTGTCTAGATCACAGAATATGTATTGGTCCACCCCGAACCCTGAAACACTTTCTATAGCAGCCTTCAGACCCCACACCTGCTCACACACAAACACACACACACACATACACACACACACACATACACACACACACTGTCCAGCTGACTTATGCAAACCATTTAACTAGCAATTAAGACAAATAATGAAAGAACACCTAAGTATGAAGTATCTTCACGTTCCTCATAGTATCCACCATCCACATTAAATGCCTTGTCACATTTCAAAACAATCATACAAACTCATACTAGGCCATAAGGTAACAGATATCACAATTGTGTCCAACTGCTGGTGTGTTGTTATGGGAAAGGCAAGCCCCAAGTCCATTTCCGATTCCAGCTTATGGTATTACCAGGAAAACCACCTATCCATCTGTTATTAATATATTTATTTTGAGGATAAGGCAGAACCCAGAATGGCGTTATCCTAGAGGGCAGCTACATCAGAAACAGAGCAGTTCCATTGAACAGAACAGTAAGCAGCCATTTGGTTTGTTTCCTGGGATGTTCTTGGACATTTTCTGAGGTTTAAAGAATGATGGCCATTACCACAAGACACAAAGTGCTCAACTCACCAGCACAATGTCCAACTGCTTTAAAATACAGCAAGAGAAAGACGCAAATGCTGGTAAACACTGGATGACACCAACAACCCTTCTACATTCAACAATCTGTCACCATTACATGACAGTAAAGTGTTTTTTTTACCATCCACATAAAGCACTGCAATGTTACGAAGGATAGCGAGTACCATTTCAGCCCCAGACCGTTTCTATTTGCTTCTCTGTTATTGCTGTAAGTAGCTTCCACCGCTATTCGGCGATTCCAACGCTGTCGGGGTGTGTGTGTTTGTTTGCGTTGTGTTTAACTGGCATTATTGGCTGTATGAGCGGAGTGTGTGCTCATCCTCCCACAGACTAACACTCCCGTGTGGACTCCCTCTGTGGCTGCCGACTGGGCTGCTGTTTACACAGACGAAGAGGCTAGTAGAGGTAAACATTCTAGCAACCCTTCAGTTCAGTGCTTTCTCTCTCTCGTGGATGCGTTAAGTGCCTCGTTAATGTGAGTGTGGGACAGAACATGCAGAAATAGTTTTCTATGACACTCAACAGGTGATAGATCACAATTACCTTAACCAGTGTCATTGGTGTTAATGGGTTATAATGTTGGTAAAAACAGGAAGTGTGATGGATGCATATTGGTTTGTTTTTATGTTTTTGATTACACATGAATGGGGCAACACATGCAATGTTGTTCTATCGAAGTTTAGCAGCACATTTCAGGCTAAATTCTATTTGGGATTTTAATTGGGAATTTCTCACACTTTCAAAGCATTTATTATCACCTTCGTAAATAACAGAAAACACAGCGCTGTGCTGTGCAAGAACAGTAGGAGTTTGTGTATTCCAGGCATTTTTTCCCCCTTAAAAAAATAAATAAATAAGTCTGAGAATGGTGTTAATTCGCTCAATGTGGTCTCTGGTTTCATTGGCTAGGCTCATTGATCAGAATATCAAATGATTGCATTATCACGATCATAATCTCTAATCAAAACCTGCTCCAGGTGTTTACCTTCTCTGCAAATTAGTTTTGAGTCACTGCATGGCGAGACTGACCCCAGAGGCAAGGTCAGCGCTGGCCTCATAGCAGAGGATTGATTTCAGCTTGTGCTCCATGGCCACGTGCACATGGTCGATAGCTACGGTTGTTACAAAATCTTCATCATCATAGCTATTATTTTAAGAGGATTATAATGTATTTGACTTCATCTAGGTTCTCAACCCTACTGCATTATGTACCAAATTCATTTGAAATTGATTTGTTTTGTTAGCCCATTGAAGTAATATTTGAAGGAGTTTTCTGAACTCCTTTTTGTGTCCTGCTGTCTATGTGGAGCTAGAAAAACAGCTAGAAAAAAAGGTTTGTGATTATTATGATGAGCAATGACCGTAAGTCTTCATAACGATCTCCTCAGGTCTTATCAGTCTCATCGGCACGACCACTGAATTTTAACTTTAACGGCACTGCTTCTTCCCACACAAAAGAGAGTAAAACATCCGAGCCACCCTGCTGCCTCTGCCCGTAAACAAAGCACGTCCTTCAGGCCGCTCGCGTTTCATCTTTCACAACAGGAGCCATCCCATCTCCCTCAGAACTAATATGACACGGGACATGACACTCACACCGCTCACACTCTTGTCTGTGCTTCTCCGAAAGCCGCCTGCAGGATTGTGCGGTGCACCTCCATCAAAGTCGCTGTTAAAAAAAGATCCTTCACTCTCTCCGTGTCTAGGCTTGAGTGCAGGCGACGATAACAAAAAAGGCTGTCTCCCAAACTGTCAAAAATGCTGTCTCAGTGGAGCTAATATTTCAATTCATGGGTTGTTTTACCTCTTTTATAAAGTTTAATATTGGGGATTTTTGCTTTTATTTAAACAGGATGGTGAAGGGAGAACGGAGATGCGTGGGAGAGAGAGATTGGGTTTTGAGTCGGCTTCGAACCCGGGTCCCTCTTAGACCTGTGCATGCTGGAAATGCTACTGCTAGCTTTTATTTTGGCTTTGTACTTTGCAGGGTAACACAGTTTGAAATCAGACCCTTCACTCACCCACTTCTGACATCTCGGGCACGGTGGCCAGGAACGTGTCTCTTTCAAACTTGGGCTCGTTGTCGTTGATGTCATGAATCTTGATGGTGAAGTTGGACCAGTCTTCCAGGGCCTGGCCGGTCCGCCGGTTGACGGCCTGGGCGCGCAGAATGTAGTAGGCCTTCTCCTCACGGTCCAGGCGCTTCTTTGCGTGGATGTCGCCCGATGTCTCGTTGATCTCAAATACCACGCCGGCTCCATCACCAATAAGCACATATTTTATACTGCCATCTCCTCTGTCTCTATCTGAGTGCAACTGGAAGGGAAGGAGAGAAAAGGAGAGAAAAAGAGACGGGAGAAAGACATATAGAGAAGACTATGAATGACATGAAACAATTTTCATTTCAAATGGGCACTTTCTTTTTTATTTGTCATCGTCACAATGTCTTGGATTCTTTGGATTGCTTCATTAGGAGAAGTGGCTTTGAGGTGTTCAGACATTTGTGATACGTGTTCCCTTCCCTCCCACAATTACTCTTTCATAGTGAATGGTTAACTTTCTTTTAAGACCTTGCACAAACATCTTTCCAGTTTACACCTGTTCCTTAGCAACCCAAGTGCATACTTTAAGTCCTCAGTCCTCTTCAGCTGATTGCACAGATTGTTGTCTTGATTGCAACTGCCACCTGAAGAGGCCTGTCAACGAACAAGAGGTATGCAGGCCACGGGCCTCACATAACCCCATTATAAATATCGCCCCTCCCACAACACCAATTAATTTCCGTAGCAAAATAAGATGAAATGTTGTTAAATAAATATAAAAAATAAATGAAAGAAGTGGGCATACCTTATGCAGTTATGTAAGACTGCAAAAAGCCTGTTTAAAGCTTTAGCTTTGAGTGGTGGTTGTCGTAGATGTGGTGGTTGTCAAGCTTGCTGGAGACACAAAGGCATACGTTTGAAAGAAGGGTCTTTAAGTGGCTCTTGCAGTTGTGCTGGTACTGGTAGGGAATGATCTAGTGGTGGTAGCTTTGCTCCTGCTGTTGCATGTGATGAACACTTTCAAAGACGGCAGTAGATTCCAGAGCATGGCAGATTTATGTGTTGCACTGAATGTCTGAGTCTTAGCCTTAGTATAGGCTTTGCCATGTTGTAATGCTTCGGTCAGGTTCTATCCTTCAATAGTTTGTGTGTCTTTGCTACCACACAGTAGTATAGCAAAAAGTCTAACAGCAGATAGTGTTTTTGTGTATGTGTGTGATAGAGAGAGTGGTGGGCATAATGATACCCATAATTTGAGAGTATATAGAGTCTTGAAGTCAACCCAAAGATATAAAATAAGTTTACTGGTCTCAGTGAATTTCTGGTCTGTTTATTTATTTATTTGTTTAATTATTTGGTAACACTTTACTTAAGGGACACAATATGCTGTCTGAATATGTCAATTGTAGTAGCAGAATAGTTGTTGAATAGGTATTCCTACCTGCAAACTTTACTTTACAAACAAACGAACTTGACCAACAAGTCCATCTTGTAATCTAACAAGACAGAGACATCTGTCAGAGTCTTAAGGCGTTGGAAAAAGTATGGTTACTTTGGAAGGCTGGGGTAGGGTGTTTTGGACACATGTTCTGAGAAACTGTCCTGTAATTTATTTTTCTAAATAAAAATGTCAAACTCTCAGAAGGTTTTCATCCTTTTGACATTGTCATTAGAAAACTATGAGCCTCCACTTTAGAACAAGGAACCTGTTTTAAAGGAATAATGATATATTTAAAGTTTATGAAGGATAAATGTATATGATTTCAGTCTGATTCTATGGAAAGTGATCCTTCACGTTAGAACAGGGAATTGATGTTAGTAACGGTCAGTAACGGTATACTATGTAGGTATTGCTGATTATCTCCCTCTGGAACGAAATACTGTTTTCTGATTGGCTAATGGGGTGTACAATAAGTTCGTATAGATGGACACCTTGGACGTAGTCCCAGTAGAAAAGTTAAATCGCCGTTCCATATCAATGTTCTTGAATGGTTACCATTGACAACCAACGTAACGTTTTTTTTTCTTCAAAAAACGCACTACTTTCTCTAACGGGAGCACTAGGCTTCAAATCAAGAATTCATCAGGTAATTATGCATATTAAGTTCCCTAAAGTACACTCATTATTCTTGAGCAGGTTTCCACTTTAGAACAGGGACCACACTTCCTAGTCACCACTAGCAGCATCAGTAAGCTTAGGTTGAGAGCATCTAGTTGGTTATAAAAGATTTATCAAGAATAAGTGACATATTAAGATCAAGAAATAGGCAAATGAATTCATAATAAATGATCAATGATGCTCAATGCAGACCTTATTGTGCACTTCTACAGACACATATTAGTTATGTGGTAATGGTTAAAATATGTTCTGTACACTAACGTGCTACCATGTGTTAAAATATTAGTTTGTTGGTTAGTTTGACTGTCCTCCATCTATCCTCTGTATAAATGCTTACATCATTCACTGCATAATGAGTGTTGATTGATGACATACTTAAGACAGAAGATAAGATCATTCTGCAATACTTCTATTTGAGCTCGAGCCAAGCACAGGGTCAACATCCCATTTTAGAACGAACTATTGTCTCCTCTTTATCTGAGCAATGCACCTCTAAAAGATCCTTCGGTACAATTACTCACTGTTAAAGCACAGGCCATTATTCTAAAGACTATTAATTGACTACTCTATGTGTCCTATTGAAAAAACCCTCCTCTTTATTCAGAAGTGTTCCCTTTTATTCCATCACAGATTTGCTTACTGTTCAGGGACCTTACATAACACACACACACACACACACACACACACACACACACACACACACACACACACACACACACACACACACACACACACACACACACACACACACACACAGCACCCATAGACATGAACTATATGAGTTCCATTTTTATCTAGTTATGTCTCTTTTTGGTCAATGGACAACAATCTGGATTCAAGAATGATTATAGTATTGTGTTTGGTAAAACTGTCATGCAAGACACTCGCCTTAGGCATCTGGCATCATTTGTGGTAACACCCTGTCTATCATGTTCTACTGGTTAACAGATTCATTTTGAAATGAAGACTGTAGCTTATACTTAATTACCCATGAGTATGTCATTTATGGCCAAAACAGCAGTATGGCAAATTGTTACTGTGTTTTTATGTTTTGAATATATGCCATCCGTTATACAAAGCAAAGCTTTTATTAATATGGCATATGACTGCATGGCAAGGTAAGACCGCCTAATAAATTACCCCCCCAATACAAACACACATGCACACATTCAAACACCAACCAATCTGCTTTGACATCCAAATGGAATGAATTCTCATACACAAACAACATGGCGTACATACACAGAGGCAATTAACCCCTACCAACTGATGGGACCTGGATGTTGACCCTCACGACTCCACAGATGCATAATGTAAAAATAAATGCACACAAATGTAGTAATCATATTAATTACGATCTAGCTGCAAACACTCTGAAGTGCAACTCTAATATATGCAAATATTAGCATGGAATTCATTATGGCCATGTTAATGACATTTTTTCTCTCACTCTCTCTGGAGTTTATTCGCCGTCACATCTTAAGGGCCCACCGTGTGAGTGACAATGAGAAAGGGACACCACGTACAACATCTCTTCATGGATATAAATAACATCACAGGCAAAGAGAATATCTAATTATCTCTCTCTCTCTCTCTCTCTCTCCTTCACTCACTAATACACACAGAGAGAGCATTGTATACATACATTTCCAAATGCATAGCTGGCCAGTTGAGTTATGGGTAAGATTGCCAGTACTGAGGTCCCCCTTCATTGGCTATGACATGGTGGCTGTGCAACCAGCACATTGAGAAAGAATACTGGCCCTTGTTACTACTGTTAAATATATGCCTGCCAAAATAGCTGTGGGATTGAAATGCAGTAACTCATTAGCATAAGTGCATTTTTCTATGTGCAATATTTGGCTCGTATTCTCTTCACAACATTGTAATCAGTCGATCATAACATCTGAATATTAGAACATTTAAACACATGTTCAAAAAATATTTCTAATTGTGCAGTAGATAAAACAACCAACACTACAATGCATCAGTTCAATGTAACAGAACCGTGAAGCCCACTGAACTGAACACAATGTGTATAGCACAAATAGTAGCATGTGATCCAAAACAAGCCATGTTCACAATAACCATGATACACACCCCATGTGTTATGTCTGTGACAGGAGTGGTGTCAGCTGCTGGATTTCATAATCCTGATGGGAGTGGAGACTGAACTGAATGTAAGACAGTGAACTGCCCTCCACACCACCTCAAACATGGGTAGAATCCCCTAATGGCGGCATAATTGGAAATCCCACGTCCTTTACAGCTGTGAAATCCTCTGGTACACCCTGCGCAACGCCCGTTCCGTTCCCCCATTGCCTTTCAAAAGTGGCCATTAATCCCTTAAAAGAATCAAGAGATGTCAGACTCAAAAGTGCTAAGCTGAAGGGGACACTCTGTTATACCCCACCCCCCCCCACACACACACACACACACACACACTCCATTGTAAAGTCTGCCGGCTAATTGCTGTTTGACAGTCAACAGACCACATAGGCTTAAGGGATTTACATGGGCTGTTTATTGTCTTAAATGAGGAAGTAAAACACTTACACACACAAATACAACCACACATACATTTATGTGCAAGCACACACCCCCACACACATGCACACACACACACACCCACACACACACACACACACACCACACACACACACACACACACACACACACACACACACACACACACACACACACACACACACACACACACACACACACACACACACACACACACACACTCACACACTCACAAAACACACAAATTAAAAAAGCGTTTTCTCTCTGCTCAAGTATAATGGAGGCCAAGCCGTCAGGTTCAAAATGCTAACAGGCAGTGACTCCCATTGTACCCTCAGTATGATTGCCTCAAATCATTCTGTTTATAAAGTACTGCTCTCCTGGGGCCTTTAACACAATATGGGATCACTGCAAACTGCTGCAGCTTTCACACAACGCTAGGCAAAAGCACACCAATTTCAGTAAAGCGGGACCCAGTAAAAATATGTGCGTTTCAGCAGGGCAAAACAGCTGTTTAATCGGATAGCTTCTGGAAACTTCTAGGTTTCTGTGAGCCTATTTCAGTGTGGAGAAAAAAAACAACTCTATTGAAATGGTGGATTTTATTTTGTGCTGAGTGCACCGCACAGGGCCCTTTCCATTTCGCTGTGTTAAATGTTGCTTTGAGTGATGGCCAGTAAGTGTGTCTCAGCTTCCTTGCGCAGACCTCAAGGAGCACTCTAAACTTTGAGAGTGGCTAAAGATGCATCATACAATCTACACCATCAGCAGTCCTCCTAAACTCACTGCCCCCTCCACCCCTTAGAATTTGAGCTCAAGGTGGACAACAAACAAGATGGTCACTGTGACTTCGATAGGTTTGGCTGTTTTATCGCTTCTGAAGCCAAATGAAGGTTTATCAAGTTTTGCCTTCTTTCTTTTTTTTCACACAAAGTGCTAGAGCTGATAAAAGAGTGAATTTAGATTCCCATCAGACAAATGTTCCATGATTTCAAGCAACTGTCACGTGTAAACCCTAGAAGTGCCCAGACGGCCGCTATAATACCGACAGCATCCTGCAGCATATTGTGGCGGTCTAGCGTGAAAGGAGGCGTCGGGAGGCAGAGATTACAATTCTTAATGCAATTCCTGTACACCAGACCAGGAATTCTGTTTATTTTCACCAGCACATGAACTCAATCACATACACAGACCCGGAGAAATGTAAATAGTCTTACTTAACGCTGACCCTTACAGTGACGGTGGACAGATAAGGCTAAACTAACACAATGACCTAAAACAGACTCAAATCAGCATAACACAGACATAATGCTTGTCACACACACCAGTCACAAAAGGGAGGCATGAACCACATCATTTCAGAACAGAACAAATCTACAGACAAACAATGTCTCGCTCACATGGCATGCTGGGAGAAACCAACAGACCTTTGCGCCACATCATGATGGAAGCTTTATGCTTTATTAATGATGGCTCTAAATCTCGATTCATAATTGATTATGTGTTTGAAATTTAAACAGTGATAAAAAGCAGGCCATATAGTAAATCCTTATCAATAGGAGAGTCCAGTTTGGGCTTTCATCATAATTTCTCACTTGAGCTGAATGGTGGCATTTTTCCCCCTTTCCCCCATGTATAATAACCAACATGAGCACATATATAATGTTTTATGGATTTAAACCCTATAAATATATAACCAAACCCGTCTCTGATAATATGTGGTTATAAGTTTTGCCCAGACCCTTATAATGGGATGTGTTACTAGTTCGCTAATTTACATGTTTGCTTGTAGAAGTTAATAGCATCGGTTTATGAGTAGGCTAACCACACTTCCCTCTCATCTCCCCAGATCAATGGGACCTTTCAATCATCCTCACATCCGAGAGACCTCTAATTACATTAACCATCTGTGCTCAAATGGTCCCCCACATGTCCCTCTGTTCCAGATCAAGGTCGTTTGGGGAGAATTTGAAGGGAAAGTGTGCAAGCAGAATGGTTGTTTCTGATGAATGTGGAACCATAATGGAAAAAAGGAAAGAAACGTCTTTAAAAGAATTGATTTGGTCCCAGCACTTCCTGTGGAATTGGACTAGTTAAAGGTAGAACACGCTGAGCTCATGTCCTTGGGTACTTGCTGGATGTGCATGGGCAGCAAAACGGCCCAAGTGCTCCCAGAGTGAGACGGCCTAGTGCCCAGTCCCTGCCCCCCCTCCTGCCTTCCTTCAGCACTCCAACCTCTCCACCCCAACAAGCATTACAAATCTGGACGGCCCTCCACACTCTCTGGAGAAGATGGGGACTATTTCTAGGCTCTTACCAAAAAAGACATGGAGGGAATGTTTTTTGTTTTGTTTTTTTGCCCATTGCATTTTCAGGAGAAGTTGCTATTGTTGCCATGAAATCCTAATTGATTGTGAGTCCATTTATGTCTTTCTACCCACCCGTCTTTATGTAATGCACTTTCGCTGGATGGCCATGCACCAGATGTTTTCTCTCTGAAATGTGGCCAATCACTCTATTTTGCGGCTTGGAGAAAAGCTCTCGGAACAGCATTGTGTGCCCTAATTATTGAGCAGAACCCCCTGCGGACACTGGAAAGGCAGTAAAAGACCTTTTTAGACGGACGTGTCTTACAGCGGTATTCTGGTCATTACCCACGGCTCATGAAAAGGAAAACAAAAAAAAACCACAGCATAACAGTATTCCGCGGGACAAAATAACAATAAACACAAGCAGAAAAATTAAAACCACCACCCTGCTGATTTCATAGATTCCTGCCCGCAGTTGGCTGCCCGGCAACACATCCGGCATCCAGAAACGCTGTGGCATATTCCAGGCCAGGCGCTGAATACTGATGGAGGGGGAGTTGCACTAGCCCTTCCAAGTCCCCAGCTCCAGATCCACCCCTCAGTGGCATTCACAAAACTTGAACAGAGAGACCTTTTGTTCGGAAATAGGAATAATCGCGGAACAATTGCTCGTTAGCTCGTCAGTGTGAAAAACGAGGGAGAAAGAGTGGAGAAATGGTGGTGCAGCTGCGAGATAAAGAATGTGGTAACGGCGTCGAACATGCCTGTTTTTGTAGGGAGTTTATTTTTGGGCGGTGTTAGAGTGGCCTTGATTGTAATGAGCAGAGAGTGGCTATGGAGGAATGCGCAGCAAGGTTCTGCAGCTCTTTGCCTTTCATTTGCCTTTTTAAAAATCATGTAGCACAAAATTAGCCTTTGACGCTCCGAGCGGCTCGAGGAGTTAAATCCCTTGCATACACACTCACACACACACACACACACACACACAAATAGGGAGATGCAGTGAGGCAGCTGAATCATTGGCAATTCCTGTCAGGTCTGTTGTGAGCATTGCTCAGTGCTGTGCGGAAGAGATAGGGAAGTAGAGATCAAGTCCAGAATGGATACAGAATAATTATTGTGTGTTTCTCCCATTTCTTTAGCTCCCTCGCTTTTCTCCCCCAGCCCCCTGCCTCCCCCCCCCCCCCCCCCCCCCCCCGGTACCTTACACACACACACACACACACACACACACACTCATACTGGGGCGCAGTCTTTGTCTGTCACCATTTTTTTCTTCATCCATCTTACTGACTATGATGTGTCCCTCGCTCATGTTATGTCACTGAAAATGGTGTGTGCTGTTTGTGGTCTGGTGCCCCTGAGCTGACTGAAAATCACTTTTTTTGACTTCACTTGTTTGACTGAAAGGATGGTTTCAGCCCAGTAATAACCTGAACACACTCCTCCATGTAGACATGTTGAAAAGGTTGGGAGGGACACGCTCTCCAACTCACCACAAGAAATTGCCCTACACACGCACACACTTACAAGCGACCATTTGCTTTGAGTGAGTTTGGACAGCTGTAATAACAGTCTATGGATAAAGCTTATGGGTAAGGAAAACAATCAACAAACACTGTTCCTCATTTATTGTTTGGAAGGCTTCATATTCAGCGGTGGCTGCTCCGGCATCTCATGCTACTCTTTCTGAACACGCACCTTTAAGTACGGTGCCAATGGATATCTGCAGGTCTGGAAATGAGCTGGAACACCTCTTTAGGATATTGGGGAACTATTATTCCAAGGCGAACAGAGTGAAAGACAGCTTTCATATGTGGTGCTTTTCTTCTATACAGTCTCAACATTAAATATTAAATAACATAGTAAAACAACTTATAGGGTCATTGGTAGGCCTTCCTGCAAATGTAAACGGTAAAGGCAGATCATTTGTCCTATTCAAGTTAAAGGTGCAGTTGTATTGTATGTATATACAATTGCCTGACTAACACCATGGCTGTTCCTCCACAGGCTAGATGTAGCCTAGCTAACCTTTGAACTACATGATCATAGAAGCTACAAATATTTAAGACATTGACACGTTAATCACATTAAGTGGATTGTTTTAGTCAATTATGTGACATCACATGCCTTCATGCATAAATAGTGTAACGGCTTCTGGACTACTGATGGTTGTGTGTCTAAAATGAGAAAAACAAACAGTGTTCAATGTGACTTGCAAACTGGTTTGAGTCTAATTTACACCACCATGTCCACGAAAACATAAAAGAAATGTTTGAATACTGTGAGTGCATCACTGGATGAAATCCATCAGATGAGCAGCCAAACCAGATTCATCATGCCAATTGTTCACCTGACATTTTTCTGTAAAATCATTGGAAGTGTCGCCGGCTTTGCTCTATTCAACAAGGCGCTGAAAACATGAAATATTCAGTGCACAGATGTGACATTTTCCTCAAGCCATTCCCCTTTCATTTTACTAATGTACAGAGTCACATACTCCATACCCACACACACACACACACACACACACACTCAGACACACACACACACACACACACACACACACACACACACACACACACACACACACACACACACAGGTGCATGCTACACATCTGAGGAGGTGGCTCAAGTGTTTGTTCAGTGTCGTGGGCAAGTTACACTGGAGTGGATGGCTGGCTAAAGAGTTTGTTTACTGGACCTCCACAATGGCTCTCGAGCCGGTGGGAGGTTAATGGAATTTTGTTCACATGGCCGCTGCTGACGGAACCGACCGTGAAGGGACTGCCCTCTCCGCTGGCTCTGCACACAAAAGAGCGACAGATTGCCTCCTGAACACCCGCACTTCTGATCCGACCCACTCAGCACTTCAGGTGAACACGCACCAGGGAAACGAGGGGCTCAGGTCCCCCTCCTCCGAGGGGCCAAACTGGTCTCGACTGTGCAGTTGGAGGGGAAGAGAGCAATGCGAGCTCTGGTGTTAGTTAACGTCTTGAGCAGATGCCATCCCCAAGACCTGAGGGGAAATTACGCCTCGCAGGTGCTAAGCTAACACTCAGTTCAGAACCTGGCGAGAAGGAGAGAGCAGCCCTGAAGAGCGTCTGCTCACTTTGCAGTGCAGTAGAGCTTTTAGTATTGCTCTCAACAACACTTGTAGCGTGCCCTGATAAGTCTGGTTTGCATCCACATGTTGAAAATAATGGATAATAAGTAATGGATATAGCATGTAGGATGATTGCCTAATTTTGTAGGACTTATTTTTTCATATGTGATATTTATTTTGCCAAGTGAATCTAGTCGTCTCTCATGATGCACCAAGTTCATTTTCCGCTGCTGTTAATTTATGCTCATGCTCTCCCACACAAAATGCATTTCATCATATACATAATTGAAAAACGTTCCTTCGAGAGGTTGGCCACAGTAGGAGGGAAGGAGGGAGATGGAGAAAGACAGAAAGAGAGATTCAAAATTAATTTGTTGAAGTGTCAATATGCCAAGCGTAGCGGTCTAGCGCATTTACTGTCGGTGGTTTGTTTGGGTCATTTTCTCTGCCATTTGTCGGATCTGTGGCGGCAGTGGCGGCGGTGGCGGCGAGGCGGAGTCTTCAATCAGCAGGCAGCGCTGCGAGGTCATGGGGAGGTGGGGCGTGATAGGATAGGAATAAATATGGTCTCCAGCCGTGCTGAGCAGAGGCTGGGGAATTATCTTTATGAGGAAGACCATCAATGTCTTTGATGGCGTCTCCCTGGGCCTCTAAATGCAATAGGGCCCCTTCCTAACCACCCACCCCCATCCCCAGGAGCCACACATGGCTGTGAATTCTTCCCTTTGCTGTATTTATTGTGGCCCCATGTCTTTCTGGCATTTTAATTGGGAACGTGATTGGAGGGTGGGGGAGCCAGGAGCCAAACGTGTGTGATTGCTGTCACACCAGCAAAGTCCAGAGAGCCATCAAAGTGGCCCTGGGAAGCGAGCCAGGTCGCGGCAGTGGGACGAGGCAACGGTTCAATCCACCAGGCTCCGTCGCCTCATGACACGGCACCCCCAGCCCCAACGCCCCCCACCCCCTACGAAAAAAGAATCACATTCTGCCTCTCTGCTCACAGAGATTTATTGTTTAATTCCTTTCTTTTCTTCTCGATGTTTGCTTTGCGCTCCTAACAAGTGAGAGAGATGCTATCTCAAAGTACTCATCCACATGCACCCTTCCCTCCCTACCACCCCCCCCTTTCTCTCTCTCTTCCCCTCTCTCACTTTTCATTTTTCTCGTTACTCTTCCACTCCAGCGCAAGCACCCGGCACATGACACTTGTTTACTTGCGAGGATGAAGCGGGCGATGAAAGTGAGCTTCCGTGTCGAAAATTGGCTGTCAACAGTCGCCCCGCTTTTTCCCCTCTCTTCCTCTCTCGGGGGAGGGATCAATGCGGTGTTCCAAATTACCGCCATCGCCGGGTTAGCGTTAGCCAGCCCCGCTGCTACTTACACACACACACAGACACATACATACACACACACACACACACACACACATGTGTATGCAGCAGAGGATGCCTGACAAGAAGAGCGGCAGCAACAGCAACGGCAGCTCTGATCTGGCGGCTCAGGCTGCTCAGAGGAACACTTCCTCTGGTGCGATGCTTATCTGTCCGCCGCTGGCAGACAGGAAGGCTGGCACACCTTTCAGAGTGCTGGGAGAGGAGGAGAGAGCTGGAGGAAGTAGGAGGGAGGCAGAAAGAGAGAGAGAACGACTCGAGTGAAAGAGACAGCGAGAGAGAGAGAGAGGCAGAGCGAAAGAGAGATATAGAGGGAGAGAGAGTGCACTCTGGCTCTGAGATTTGTTTCTTTTTGCATCAACTTGTGCTCCTTCAACTAAGATTCTCGTTTGCATAATCTAGGGCTCTCGGAGGCAGCCCAGTGCTCACAGCTCACATTTTCCAGCCTGCTCTCCGGAGGGTCGAGATTCTCTCTGCAGCCAGCCTACATCCGATACATTCAATAATTCCAGTTTGCTTTTACCGGATGACGTGATGATTGTGCTCGGCAGCAGTGGCAGTTGACTCGTGCTGAGGGGTACACTTAGTTAGGTGCTCTATTAGGTGCAATAATGATGTTCTTCACCCAACAAACTGCCATTGAACACCTATTAGACCATGAGTCACATTCAATATAACCACTCGCCACACAGACATACACACTGCCACACACACACACACATACACACACACACACACACACACACACACACACACACACACACACTCACACACACACAAACACACAAACACACACACACACACACACACACACACACACATACACACACACACACACACACAAATGCACATACAATCTTTACCTTGCCCACATATTGGTCCAGATTTCCTGTGTACTCCTCCATGACAACAAAGGTATTCCACATCCACCCTCGTTTGGTGCGGCGCAGAACTTTGCCCTCAGTCTGCCGCTGCATCGTGGCGACATGGACATCTGTCTGTGACGTTGAAGTGTCATTGACATGATCGACATCTGTGACATTCCACTGGCTCTCTCCAGTGGGCAGAGGCACAGCAGAATCCAAAATGAGGAGCACCACGAGAGGGAGGACGTGACTGAGGATCATGGTATCCGATCAGCGAGGGGTGACTTTGACAATGAGTAGACAGTTAGGAAGGAGAGAGGAGTGCTGAGAGGGCTATTCTGGAATCCAGTGCCACAAAATTGGGCATTTTAACCACCCAAGGCAATCTTTGGAGAGGTCCAGCCCAGTCCCTGCGAGGAAAAGCAACACACAACATAACATTAGCGAAAAACACCCAACAGTGAGAGTTAATCCCTGGTAATCCACGGCACAGAAATCCACAGGGAACTCATACACATAGCAAGGCAATATGTTTAAATCATTCCAAGGTTATTGGTAGGGGGGAACAAAAGTTTTAAGCTGTCCTGTTCTGGTAAAGAATCAAAAATGCATATTGAAAGACATTCTCACTTGATATCTCTATTGATAATCCCTATTGATCCTCGATATGTACTGAGAAAGAGAGCAACTAGAAAAGAAATCCTGATCCATATTAATGCAACCTTTTTCTCATAGTCATAGATAGATTCTCTCTCTTACAGTATCACTTCACCTGGCTCTCCCTGTGGCAAAAAAAGTTTGTATTCTATGTGTGCATGCGTACGTGGGCAACCACAGTGCCCTTTGTTCTGACCCACCAAGGCCTTCACCCCGGGCCCCTGCCACTGACTGTGCTCACTGTGAGGTTCTAATTACTGACTACAGTGGCCAACTGCAGCGGCAGTAGCAGCTAGCGGCGAGAGCAGCTGGCGAAGAGAGCGGAGTTTTAGCCACGTCTTGCCGCGGCCCACGCTCCTCCAGGAACACGCTCCTGATAGGTAATTTGGAGGAGGCATGCATAATTTATTGACTTTTGGAAAGTTAATCCTAATAAATCTTCATTGCCAGTCGTCGCGTAGCACAGAGGAGTGGAGCGGGGCGTGAGGGTGCTTTTTTTAATATTCGGCGGAGGAGGCCGAAAAGGCTGTAGTGCCGGGTGCCACTCTTGACATGCATTCATTAAGCCTCTCACGGGGGTTAGCGCAGGAGAACCAGAAGCATTTGTTCGAACAAAAAAGAAAAAAAGAATGAAAGAAAGGATGGGAAAAAAAAACGATAAAAAAGAATCATAGGACAGGTACATTGTCATCTGATGCATTTGACTGAACAAAGACACTTGAGGTTTTTTTTCGTCCTCGGCACAAATTTGTATTATGGTTTCATTGATGTGACAGAAACACCAGATGCAAATTAACTTTATTCAATGAATTCAAATCTAATGATTCAGATAATGAGATGTGAAGGGGAGAGAAAAAAAACCCATAAGGATTATGCGGGGCAGCACGCTATGAAAGAATGCAGTGCATTTGTGGAGCCAGGCATGGCAGTCATGTTAGAAGACCAAATAAACTCTCACTGCTCCAGTAAGAATAGTTCCCATGCATGGATAAATGCATGCCCAAATCCTGGGATGCACAGGCCAGTGTGAATAAGTGAAAGAAGTTTATACATCTTTCTGTCCCTCAAAAGCATACAAATCTTTTTTTAAGACCAGTTATTGAAGAACGCCACCACAAAAAGCCTCCAACACATTGGCATTTTAAAGACGGAGCTCTGACAAGAGATTGGGCGTCTAAGTAGCGTGAAATTTAGAGGGACGACCAGACGCTTCGCTTCGCGATTGTTCAGCTGAGGCCACCCCATCTGCGTCGTCTGTTGTGTACATCATAATGAGCGGGACTAATGGTCCACATGTCTTCCGCGCGCATCGGCCCTGTCGCCAAGCCCTGGCCCTGGCTTTAGTGTGTGCGCCCGTTTAACTTTGACAAAATGTTCCCGTTCGCTATCAGCTAAAAAAAAAAATGGGGCAGTTTGAATCAACTTGTTACAGATGACCTTGAATAGGCAGGCTGCCTGACCTCGGTTGTGCGTCTCAAAGGTTCGTCTCTGTCAGGGGTTTCGCTCTGATCTGTGGCAGCGCTGTCAGATCGTCAGTAAACCTGACTCGTTATTCTTGACGTGCGATCCATTTCAAAGCATCTCAATGCTTTTCTGCGCCATTACCGTAATTGAGCCTAGATCAAAAGATCTTTTCCTGCACCACCCTAGTAGCTGATGTTCTCAAACGCAGCAGTCGGCCCTCATTGGGCAGTCCTGTCACTTTTTACCATGAGTGTGTAGTTTTATTTTGTTTATGACACATTTCACAGTTACAAATTTCTCGCAGTGCCATCATTAATGTGAAACTCGACTGCTGATCTGCCAGCTCTCAAACGTTCAGAGTGGTGCTTGCATGAGTACTACACACACGCACACACACACACACACACACACACGCACACACACACACACACACACGCACACGTAAATGGACACGCTGGAGGATAAGTGGGATATGGAAGCAGCCTCCTCCTTGTCCAGATAGGAGATATATTTTCTCCCTGCAGAGATTGGGAAACTTGCAGGGTGCCAATAAGCCTTAAGCTGATAAAGTATTTTTTCCCCCCTTATCGCCTCACCATGAGCCTGTAGCCTGCTATGGGTGTGACAGCAGCATTCTGGAAAAGACCGCGGGAATGTGTGCGGCAATTAATCTGGTCTGATTCTTGTGATTGCATTTCCTAATTATCATTCAAGGCTGTCCTTGAGATTTTAATAGCATTCTGGATATTAATCTTTGATGCAGCATGCCTATTGAGTGCTGGACCAGCGAGGCTTCTTTAAAAAATCTGCCAAACACTCCATAAAAAAAGAGAAATGACGCTGAAAAGAAGCAAAAGAAAATCCTCACCAGATGTTCACAACTTTTACTTAATTATCTCAACTTGATTGGCGCATTAAATACCCTAAGTGCATTAAAAAGTTGTTTATGTTGAGGAGAACTTGTTGTGTGTTTGTGTGTGTGTGTGTGTGTGTGTGTGTGTGTGTGTGTGTGTGTGCATGGTATCCATCTGAGCTAAACTGCAAATTACAGACACTAGAAGAGGGAGAGCATAAACTCCTCCAGGATAGATTTCCATGAGAGCCAGCCTCTGAGAGGATATGTTGTATGAGTACATGTACATGTATATTTGAGTGTGTTTGTGCGGCCTTGTGTTGCAGATTTGTAAAGATGTGTATTTTGTGCTTTGCACGTACATCGGGGTGTATTCTGTCTCGACACATAACCAGAGGTGTGTGAATGTCTGCTTGTTTGTGTGTAAGAGGGAGAGAAAGAGACAGAGCAGGAGAGAGAGAGAGAGAGAGAGAGACAAAGGTGTGTGACAGTGACTATAAGGCACTATAATACACACATACGATGCGTGGCCCCTTCCAACGGTCTCAGAATAAGCTGTAGGTCACAATCAAAATATATTTATAATGTCATGCCTCCTTGTTTACTGAAATCATGCTCAAATGGATACGCATGTGCACACTAACAAACTCCGCCACACAAGCACAGATAAACACACGTAGGAAGGCAATAGTGAGGGCTTTTGTGGTCACACACTTCACACTGCCTCTCCCAATTTACTCCTGGCTCATGTGTTCTCCTCATTGCTTTTAGAGGAAGAAACATATTTTTGTGTCTTGTTTTCTACATTCCATAGACCATTGTATATCCGTAGGGAATTTCTACGATGTATATGGCTGCCAAGAAGTGTGTGTGTGTGTGTGTGTGTGAGCGAGTGTGTGTGTGTGTGTGTGTGTGAGAGTGTGTGTGTTTGGGGAGGGGTGGATGGGAGTGAGTTCTCTGGAGAAATATAGGCCCGTCTGGAGCAGCCTCCGCTAAAGGGAATTGAAGTCCCAAAGCCAAGTCCTGCCTCCCTCACACTGTTGCACAACCACACACACACACACACACACACACACACACACACACACACACACACACACACCATCTCTCATCTTTTCATCACACACAGATACAACGTGACATCCACAAACAGAGTTCCTACCTCTCTCTATCTGTCATTGACCGCCTACCCTCCTTCCTCTCACGCATATACACACTCACTCAAATATATTTTCACAAAGGTCTTACCTACCTAGTCACGCACTAACACTGAATTGCTACAGCCCAAGGACACACAGTGAACACCTTTACTCTCTCATTGCAGTGTGCTGACTATTTCACGTGGAGGTACAGCCACACCAGTATTTTTAACTCCCTGTTTGTAGAAATGTAAAAAAAAATATTGACATGAGCTCTCATATTAAATTGTTCAAATATAAATCTCCACCTACATTTTAATCTAGGACATGCATGCCATGTCACAGGGACAAGGAGAGAGTGAGAGAAACATTAGCTCAACAGAGAAAGACAAAGGAGGAGAGTAAGCTACAGTGAGAAACAGCACGGCATGGACAGACAGACGGACAGATTGAAAAACAAAGAAAGAGAGGGAGAAGGGAGAGAAGGAGAAAATGTGTACAGTCATTCTGAAACATTGATGGCTTTCTTTTTTTTTGTGTCTATGGCATGTCAGACTCTGTGCCTCACATCAACTATTCAGCAAGTCCAGACTTTGACGGGAGTGGCATCTGACACACACACGCGCACACACACACACACACACACACACACACACACACACACACACACACACACACACACACACACACACACACACACACACACACACACACACACACACACACACGCACACACACACACACACGCACACGCGCGCGCACACATGCACGCACCCAGAAGCACACAACATTAGCCTAATTTATGATTGGATCCAACTTCCTGCTCCATAGCAAATAGTTAAGTGGTAGGCTATGTGTGTGAGTGTGTGTGTGTGTGCGTTGGGGTCTAATGAAGTCATAGAATGAATAAATAAGGAAGGCATGCAGGGAGAGGAAGGCAAAACAACAGAGGCACACAAGAGAAGCGATGCGCAGGCATTCCAAAAGCAACCAGATGGACAGCTGCAGAGAACGAGAGAGAGAAAGGAGAGAGGTCTGTGAAAGGATGGAGACAGACAGAGAGGAAACAAGGGAGATGAGAGGGAGAGAAGGTGGAGAGGACAGCAAAAGAGATAGAGTAGGGAAGATACAGGTGCTGGTTAAGATGGGGGAAAGAGAGGGATAAATAGACACACACATGCATAACACACAGCAACAGAGGAAGAGAGGTAAATATCAGGGAAACGTAGACGCAATAGAAAAGAGAAAAAGAGAAAAATTGAGGAAGTCTATTTGTATTTGTGTGCGAGAGGGATAGAGAGAGAACGAGAGGGAGAAGGCAAGAGTTGCAGAGAGAGAGAGAAAGAAAGAGGGGGATGGGCTGTTCTGTGGAGGTGTTGAGAGGTAGTGAGGAATAAGGCCACTTGGTGGAGCTCAAGACCTTTCATAAATCGTCAGCACGGGTGTCATATTCCATCAACGGCCTTTACAGATGTGTTTTAATCTCCAGCATTTTCAGTTTGTGCTCCTCAGTGTGTGTGTGTGTGTCTGTGTGAGTGTGTGTGTGTGTGTGAGTGTGTGTGTTGTGTGTTTGAAAATGTGTATGCATCTGTGCATGTGTGTGTTTGTGTGTATCCCTGCGTAACGTTGTGTGTGTGTGTAATGAAGTCTCCTTGAGAGCGGCACACACTCCGAGACTACAAAGTGACTCCCTGTGTTCTTCCCCTGTGTCCCTGCGATTGAGAATTCACAGAATGCCTGCCATTTGTTAATGAATCCTTGTGTTTGTTTGTGTGTGTGTGTGTGTGTGTGTGTGTGTATGTGTGTGTGTGGGTTTGGTTGGTGCCCATGTGTGTGTGTGTGTGTGTGCTAGTATGTGTGCCCATGTGTGTGTGTGTGTGTGTGTTTGCACAGAGACTTTCCCCATCTGTCTGTTCCATTGACAAACACTGAGCAGATGACAAAGAGTCTGAGACGTGCATGGTAGGCTTCATGTGTTTGATGATGCTTAACAGCGCTTAAAAATGCCATTTCCATCAAGGCTGTTTTTAGGTACCTGCTTACAACATGAAGCTGGTTGTAAAGTATCCATAGTTACAGGTGGAAACATGCCACAGGTACAGAACTACAGAGATGCTTACTGGTGTCCACACTGTACCTATCCAAAACATTGGTGATGAAAATATTTTCATTACTTATGTTATGAGACAATAAATGGCCTCGTAATATGAAATGAATGTGTGTCCATTATGTGTGTTTGTGTGACAGTATGTCTGCATGTGTGTATTTATGTGTGTGTGTGTGAGTGTGTGTGTGTGTGTGTGTGTGTGTGTTTGCCCGCCCACCGAGAGGCAAGTGTCTGGAAATTATTGGCATAGAGGGCGGGGAAGGCCGTTACATATCTGACAATAATTCAACGGACATCTGCGCGGTTAATTTTCGTTAAACAATAATGGCTCACCACAACTGACCCAGCGCACACAGCGTCTGCATCAATCACCCCAGCACTGTAAAGCCATCCACCAGGGTGAGAGGGAGTGAAATGGAGAGAGTAGGTGGAGGAGGAGAGAAAGAGTAGGTGAAGTAGGTAAGGGAAAGAGAGAGGCATGCATGAGAAGAGAAATAAGACATAAGTCATTGGACCGTGGGTCTCACAGAGGGATGTGCTAACGGTGGCATAACATAAGCCCAAAAACAAGATGAGAAGAGCGGGAGAAAGAGAGAGAGAATCATGCAGCCGATGTGTGCTCTCAGACAAAGGTCTCTCTGTCTCTCTCTCTCTCTCATCATCTAGGTCTACCTCGATCACTTACTCTCCAGGACTCCCTATGTCTCTCTTTCTCTCTTACTCCCTCTCTCTCTCTCTGTCTCTCTGTCTCTCTCTGCATTGCACACACACAAACACTGCTGTCACATCTCACCTCTAAGCACTAATCATATGGCAGCTTCTCACTCGCTTATCCTTGCGAACTACCACACACAGAGGTAGAGCGCGGCTAGCACATCACACAGCGACCACAGAGCCGACAGGAATTTACACCCAGACCAACACAAGTCACTCATGTAACTATGCCTAGGCAGCTGTCTCAATGCTGAATGCACATGCAGAGGGGATATAAGACAGAGATACAGACAGGCAGAGAGAGAGAGAGAGAGAGAGAGAGAGAGAGAGAGAGATGAAGAGAAAGCACTTTCAGGGAAAGAGGGAAAGAGACCTTGCAGCTCAGGTTCTTGCTTTGAGTCATTTCTTAGATTAGAGTTCCACATAAACCAGAGCGAAAGGATTTGGAATGGATTACAAAGTGCAGCCCCAAGAGTAAAACAGGAGAGAGAGAGAGAGAGAGAGAGAGAGAGAGAGAGAGAGAGAGAGAGAGAGAGAGAGAGAGAGAGAGAAAGAGAAAGAGAGAGAGAGGGAGGGAAAGAGAGGGGGAGAGAGAGAAGGCAGTAGCAGTGCGTTGGAGAGGTATTGAGTGAGTGGAGTTCATTTCTGGAAGACGTGAATGTAAGAGGACTGAGAGTCTGCCTGTGAAAGCACTGTGTGGTTTGACTCAGGTGCAGCCTGAACTGAGCATCTCTGTCTGCCCTTTAGATTTCCAGATGCATTCAGAATACTTGAAGAACCCATTGAAAGGAACGAATGACGTAGCAAAGGAGACAGCGAAATGAAGAGAGTAAAAGAGAAAGAGAGGAAGACTTATGTGCACATATATACAGAAAAGATATATAAATGTATAAAAACATACAGACATAAAAAACACATAAAATACAGAAACAGAAGCTTAAAGTATATAAAAATACCAAAGACAACTCACCATGCACAGAAAATCTATTCTTCACTAAAACATGGAAAATAGAGGGGAAAAAATCAAGGAAAATGTTGCTGTCACTACTTTTGTTTTTCCAGCTCGCTTCTCCACCAGCAGCCACAAACTAATCATGCAGGTCCTGTCGTCCGCTAACGCGCTAGACGTGATTCAGCTCCGCTGTCATTCCCGCTTAAATCCATCAGTGTGAACTTTAATCAAATGTTTCCTGCGTGCCGTGATGTGCTGTGCGGTGCCGTGAGGCGGAGAGTGCCACACTCACCCCCAGCTCGAGGGAGGGAAAAAAATAAGACAGTGTCACCGCAGCCTGGGGTAGGACTCCCCTTCTTCTGCGAGCGGACATCAACGGAGAAATGAGGTGTGTGAGAGTAGCAGCATGTGAGAGAAGGAGGCAGAGAGCGCGCGAGAGAGAGGGAGAGGGAGCAGGGAGAGGGGGTGATTGAGAGAGGGAGAGTGAAAGAGAGAAGAGAGAAAGGGAGGGAGAGAGACAGGCTTACCTTCAGCGTTCACACTGCACTGATCGGCTGGAGCGCTGAGCGCATAGTCGTCTCCTCGTTCAAGCTCGGCTGCTTCTGCCTCTACGCATCCCTCTCTCTCTCTCTATCTCTCTCTCCCTCTTTCTCACTCTTTCTCTCCCCCTCCTCTTTCTCTTGCTTCTCTTCTCTCTCCCTCACTCTCCCGTGTTGTTTTTGCGTCTCTTCCTCCCTCTCTTTCCCTCAGTCAGTCACTCACTCTCTCTTTCTTTCTCTCTCTTTGTGCGTGTGTCTCTCTGTCCTCACTCTCTGCTCTATGCTCTCTGTGTTCTCTCGCACCCTCTGGCTGGGTCCGTGTGTTTCTCTCAGTCTTGCAGTGGCACTCTCTCTCCATCTCTCTCTCCCTCTCTCTCTCCCCCTCTCTCTCTCTCTGTAGTTCAATATGCGCTCTCCTGCCCACCCACTTCTCACTCTCTTTCTCTCTCTTTCAGGCAGAAGGGACTGAGTTCTGATTGGCTGCCACTCACTAGTCCCTGATAAAAGGGAGAGAAAAGGGGAAGAAAGGAGTAGAAAGGAGAGTGGCAGAGAGGGTAGAATAGAGGAAGAAAGATAGAGATAGACCCCAGGAGCTGATACGCTTTAGCCATGTGAATAGAGAACGCCGGGGTGAGGGACGGCGGGAGGACATCATCCCTGGACCGGCAGAGAAAAAGTGAGCGAGTGAGCGAGAGAGAGGGCGAGGAGGAGGAAGGAAGGAGAGAAAAAGGGAGTAGCTGAGAGAGAAAGGTCCTTGCGAGCCGAGCGAGGACAGTAAAGCAGAGAGGGCCCAGAGCAGCACCTCAACCGAAAGAGAGCGTGTCGCTTGATAGATGGACTCGCTGATGTTTGATGTCTAAAGCAATCGGCCCAATCTAATCTCCTTTCAATGACAGCAGAATGAAGGAGAAAAAGCCCATAACACGTAAATCACCTCTCTGAGAGAGAGAGAGCGAGAGAGAGAGAGAGAGAGAGAGAGAGAGAGAGAGAGAGAAAGAGAGAGAGAGAAAGAGACGAGTGTGTCCCCGCATCTCTCCTTTTCAATGGGCTGGCCTGTGTGTGTGTGTGTGTGTGTGTGTGTGTGTGTGTGTGAGAGAGAGAGAGAGAGACAGAGAGAGAAAGAGAGAGAGGGGACTTGGGTTGCTGTCCGGGCACACTGTCAAGGATTTTTCATTACGTGCTCCATCTCCAATGCATATCAATACATCTCCTCTCAATCCACACACCATTTGAAAGTGATATAGCATTTTAAATCAGCCCTGGGAAAAGACAGAGAGACAATAAATCACGGGGCCCTTTGATGGGGCCAAGTTCGGAAAAAATAAATAAATATCTCCAAAGAAAGAAAAAGTCAGAAAGAAAGAGAAGTTGAGAGAAAGAGAGAGTGTTAGGCATAAGGGTGTTAGTTAGAAGCAAGAGGAGGGCACTCTGAGAAAGAGATCTTTTTCTGGAAGTGGTGCTACCCTTGAGGGACTCAATAGGGTTCTCCCAATATGTAAACACACCCAGACATTACTGCAGCCACACCATCGGTCTTGTATTAATAATGGTCATGCCATAGTTCTACTTTAAAATACTGTCCTATCAGATCATTGCCTTATTACTTTTAATATGCAATTAGAACTGTGCTCACCATCGGATTCAATCCACTTCTACAGCCATTTGGTCTCTGATAAGACAACAATGGAGTTCATGTCCAAACAACCAGCCGCACTTGCCTGAGTTTTTACTAGAGGCACAGAAGGTGGCATTTGATAGGTGAAAAATCACCCTAGTTAGTACAGGACTCCGGAGCTGCATGAAAGTATATTTATTAGACAGACAAACATCAACAATTGCAATTGGGCTCCCCTCCCAGCCGAGGCTGACAGTGAAGCCATGATAAACTCTTCGCACCAAGTTTATATAGTCAGAAGTTTAGCTTTGAGCAGGGATGATCACGTGGTGGATTTCTCACGTCCGAGGCTCCCTGTCTTGCAAGGATGGCAGTTTTGCACAAGGTCGGAAGAAGCACAGTTCCTTTCTTATCTCCTCTGGTCTAAACATGCTCTTGTTCATATGCAGACTTAGTGGCACCTAATATTCTAGTTACACACACACAGAGAAAAGCCATGCTCCTGCTTTCATAAGCACATAATTCACAGGAATATATTCATACAAGTCACTTGATTATTATATTCTTAAGTCATTAACAGTGTTTGGAAATAATCTCTATCAATCCCTCCTTTTATCCGTTTCAATGGATAATCAAAAATTACAAACACAATCAAAATCACAAATCATCTTTCTTAAGCATTAATTATCAATTTCAATGGATAACTTCAAAATCATCATTCTGAGCTTCATCTAATGGATTTTCGGAACAGAGGTCATTAATGAGCATTATTTCATCTACCTTAGTAAATAATTATTAAGCAAACTTTCCATCAGAGGCACAGGCGCTACGTATTTGTAAGGCAAGGTATTCGTCGTCAGCAGTTTTAATCATTCCAGTCACCATCTTCTGTATACAGGGTTCTACACAGCATGCACAGGTAGCCAACACACAAAGAATACCCAAAATCAATCCCACACAAGACATCAACATTCCTTCCCATGAGGTAAACTATGTCGACAGGGCACTAAACCAATCATGCGTGCCAGAACTCGCTTGCATTTTATTTGTAGGATCAGATCTAAGTCTTTCCCATCTCTGGTGCAACATGGGACATGTGTGCAACATTGGTCAGTACCAAGCATGACACAGATGCCTCCATTCTCGGCAGTGAGGATCTCAAGCAAAGCCGTGTTTTGCCGTGTTACCCCGGAGTTGGTGTGTAGTTCTTCTCTGATTGTTTGTAGTCCGTCTCTGGTCAGGTTTTGGAATATCATCTCAGCGTAGTAAAGGAAATTAATCCAATCTGTGTGTGCTCCGATGACGCACCAGAGGCAGAGGGTAGATGCCAGGCCACTCGCTGCTGGGTTCAAGGCCTTGTAGTCGTCTGGAATGCCCTGGGGAATGCCCAGGCTGTCGAACCCTGCTTCTCTCCTTCCTCGTACGGAATGCATTGGAACGTTCCTCAGGTACTGGTGTATCTTGGACCTGGGGGTAATCTGAAAAGGTTGTACTAACATTGTTCAAGCACAAGTCCCAGACCAACCCACAGGCAGTGTAGCTCTTAGTTCACCATTCCCACATAACCACCACATATCAGCTATAGCTATATCCTGTACTTCAAGAAGTCTGCCATTCAAACACATCCCCGCAGTTTTACATTCAGATGAAGTATTTAACTGTATTTCTCTTCCATTATCAAGCACATATGTAATGGTTTTACATTGTGTCCAGTGTCCTAGGTGTGTATCGTTCTTTTCCCCAGGTTTTAAATAGCATTCAAACAGAGCATCTTTGCTAATAATGTGTGGAGGTGGTGAAGCATTGTCTGGCATGAAGGGCCAGTTAAAATGTGAACAGTGATGTTGTATAGCTATCATTTATAAGCATGTTATTAGACCAACAATGTAAAATCTCACAGTTGTTGCTAGGAGTCCCCCACATACTTTGGCCCACTTTGCGTAACCTCCCATGACTTTGCAGAGGAATAGACCTTTTACTCCACAATTTCCACTCGGTTCTAATCCCACAGGACAGTACTATATCTACTGCCAGCGTTTGAGACGAGAAGAATCTATACATCAACCCCCCTTTGTAGACTGGTCTTTCTGTCACTGCGGGCAATACCTGGAAACAGCAAAGAAAGATGGTCCTTACTCCTCTGCATCCGCCATCTGCAGGCTTTCCCGTTTACAGTGAGTCAGATGTATCCACGTGGCTCTCTCAGCTATTTTGACTGTGGTAGATGTTGACAGTAGCTCTTGGTATGCTCTGTCCCACTTGGGCAAGTGGAAATGTTTTCTTTTGAGACTGTTGATTAGGACCCAGTCTCCTGGCCCAACCTTGGTTTCAGTCTCACAGTGTTCCTGTGTAGGGGAGAGAAGTCTGAGAGCATTTAGTTTCAAATATCATCTTTGCCAAGTATTTTCAATCTCTTCGTCTGTTTTGGCAAATGGTTTAAGAGTTTAGGCTGTATAGATTCTTCCATACATCATTTCAAACAGTGATATCTACATGCATGCTTAATATCACTAATTTCTCTCTCTGAATTGGCTTTCAATAGATCGGTTCTTTCTTTTCTACCAGTCCGGCTGACTGGAGGTTGTATGGGCAGTGATTGTCTATGGCTAGACAATATTTCTTTCTTCGTTGGGATTTAACTCAATAAAATCTATAACTGAATGTTAAAACATCTTTCAAACTACATAATTCAATAAGAAGTAAAACAATATAAAATCAATGATGAATGATTAACTTTCTTTCTCAAAAAATAAAAACAAGAACTAAAAATAGATGCTTACTATCCCCTCTTATTGAGGCATGTTTTCACCATGGCTCAATACTGCAGCATATCTTTTAGTATTGTCTGTTTTAATTCTTCAAATGTGTATGTGTCAGATGGTTGTTGCAGTTGAAAGTGTTTTACATAAAATTAATAAAAGCAAGCAGCAATAGCAATATCTGGAGTAAAATAATGGTCAACATCGTATCAGAACCTTATGTTCCAATAGGCTTCTTGGATTACTAAAATCATAATAAAAGAAATAAAAGTAATAAAACTTTCTGCTAGGTTAGTGGCTTTGTCTGCTTTGTGGTTTCCCAATGAAACTCTTTTGCATGTGTGTGCACTATCAGTGCAATAAGTTCCGCTGCCTGTGCGGAATAGTGTGGAAGTAGTGGCTATGTGTTCAAGGTTTGTTTGCTTGAACCATCAACAATGGTTAAATCAGCTTTTGGAATAGGCATATCCTGTAAGTCAGCTCTGGCTGCCATAGTTTTGATCTGTCCTCTGCTTTAAATAAAAGTGTAGCTGGCTTAAATGTCACACAGTGCTCAAAAGTGATATGAGGCTGTGAGAGCAAAAAAAATCAAATAAAAAATAAGCATGTGGAACTTTCAGTGTAAGTGTCTGTTTAGTACAATAGGAGCAGAGGCCTGCACCGCCAAGGCTGCAGCCACTACTGCTTGTAAACATTCAGACATTGCTTGGGCTACTGGATCTAGCCGTGTGGAATAGTATGCCACTGGTATCAACTTTAAGTCCCCCCTTATGCATTAACACAAATATCATATCATCTTTTCTTTTTGTTTTGTTTTTAGTCTACGGCTTGTACGAATGGCTTTGTCGTGTATATGCTAAGACATAATTTATATTCTAAATAACAGTTGTTTTAACTGCTCAAATGCCTGTTTTCCATCTTCAGGCTTTTTAATAATATGTCCAGCTGACACAGGCTAAGAATTAAGTAAACTCTGCAACATTTGTGTTTCTAACGCGTGGTTAGGAATCCATTATCTACAGAAGTTAGTCATTCTCAGAAAATACATAATTTATTTCTTTGTCTGTGGCTGAGGTGCTTTTTAAAAGATAGCTTTACTTTAGTGAACCACAGCTGCTAATTTTGTGGCCTTGTTTCTGCTAAAATCTTCTTATCTGGAGAACAGCACAAGATGTTCAACAACAATTGACTGTCTCTCGAACTGTAGCTAAGTTTGAGCTCATGGCTTGTGAGAATATAGTCTTTTGAGCCAGCACTCAGCCCCCATCCATCCTGTGTTAGTCCAATGCATCAATCTAAGTTAATATAGTTAGTGTCACAGGCTTACATTTCTCTTTAAATCGTTTGGCCTAAACAGTGTATATTCTATACATAACATTTTGGGACAACATTATTTAATTTATTCTAAAACCCATGTATTGTTGGAACAATTGTAATGCCCAACCCACATCATATCTCTTCCTAATAAGTTTGTAGAGCATGTTTTTTAAACATAATCTGCATTTTAAATATCTGTCCCGTTTCAGACTCTTCAAAAGTAATGGGTTATGTGTATGACTGCTTTTAGATGTCTCATTCTTTTTCTGTTCTGTGCATGTTATTCTCTGGTTACTGAGGCTCTGGTTCTGCAGGCACCAAAGTCACACAAAACAAAACAAAACAAAAAATCATTGGCTCTCCTGCCACCATTAACGTAAGTTTTTCTCTGTTTGGCGCAACCAATAATGCAAAAACATTTTCAAAGCTGTGTTTACAATTTTCTTTTTGTTGTAGACATTTTAAATCCATCTCTTATTGCCATTATCATGTACGTCTTCTGATTTTGACGCACTTTTTCCCATTTCTAAGTCAATTTTTCTTCTTGTTGTAGTCATTTTATGTATTTCTCCTTTAACTGATATTGAAACCTTTTAAATTACCGTTAGTTTATTCTTCACATTAGGGTTAGTTATGTTTCTATTTTCAGACTCTCATAGTTTGTTCTTGAGATCGCAATGCTGAGTCAACCCGAGCCCGACCAGAGGTCCTCCATCTCACTCGTTTTCTGAGGAGGTTGAGGCCAGGGAATTTCCCTGGGGTGATCAGTCCCCTACTGGTTCCGGGTCAAGGCATCTCAGTAATGAGAAATCTTTAATTACATAGATTATAACTATATTTATCTGGTTTTACCCATTGTAAAAAGTTTGTCTCAACCCCACAGGAAAATAACACACAAGTATTAGTATATTAGAGTATCTCTGACTCTTTTTCTTTATCTCTTAAAGAGACTCCTTAAAATCCAAAATCTTGTTTCCACATATGTCTGTGCATTACACAGTCAGCATTTTCTTGTATTGCCATATGTTTCATGTCCCCTTCTAACTGGGATATGTCATCAATTTTAGATCCCTTGTTTCCCATTTTTTCTTATTGTTAAAATCCGGTTAGACAGGTATGTCTCTATAAGTTTCAGACTATATCCTTCTTTATAGCCCTTTTTTTCTTTTTTAACAATGCACCAAGAGGCCTACCAGAAGGCCCAACAGGAAAACAGAAAGTGAAAAGTGTGTTCCCTTCATTCAAGGCGAACAGGAATGTATACAGAAATATCCGGAGAAAATAGGCCTAGGAAGTTTTCAAATTCAGACACAAGCACTATCCTTCACATAAGGAAAATGGCATTCTTTACATATAACCTTTACCGTTTAAAACAAAACTTAACGGTACCCTTCCTTCCACCCTTCATACAAGGCAAACAACCGGAAGGTGAACAGTGCTTATATAACCATATAGCGCGCGCTATCCTTCACATAAGGCAATTGGCATACTTTACATATAACCTTTCGAACGGTACCCTTTTTTTTCCCTTCAAACAAGGTGCTATCCTTCACATAAGGCAAATAGCAGGTACGTGAACAGTATTATATAACCTTAGCGCATCTCTGAATAGGAAAATTACAGACAGGAGTCTCTCTAACTCTTGCAATTCGTTCAACACACGGGGCAAACAGGAATAAATCCCTCCATGAACCTTAGTTCCCCTTTCCACCCCACGGCAAACAGGCAAAAAGTTAGTCACAAACCCCACCTGAAGACAAGTGTACGCAAAACCGAAACAACCAAGAACCACATACAAGCGTACACTTACAATAAAACAACCAATATACTCACAAACAGCTCGGAGTCCTCCCCCTATAGTCAAATTCAATTCCTTCACTCTCGGCTCTCCTCGCTGGCAGGCCCTGGCCTCCATCCAATTCAATTTGGAGGTCTTTGGAGTCTCGTACTCCTCCATACGGTTCAGGTCCTGATGATTAGACCAGCAAGGAGAGTCGAAGAGGTTGTTGGAATCCCGGACGAGCCCCCAATTATGATAGGTGAAAAATCACCCTAGTTAGTACAGGACTCCGGAGCTGCATGAAAGTATATTTATTAGACAGACAAACATCAACAATTGCAATTGGGCTCCCCTCCCAGCCGAGGCTGACAGTGAAGCCATGATAAACTCTTCGCACCAAGTTTATATAGTCAGAAGTTTAGCTTTGAGCAGGGATGATCACGTGGTGGATTTCTCACGTCCGAAGCTCCCTGTCTTGCAAGGATGGCAGTTTTGCACAAGGTCGGAAGAAGCACAGTTCCTTTCTTATCTCCTCTGGTCTAAACATGCTCTTGTTCATATGCAGACTTAGTGGCACCTAATATTCTAGTTACACACACACAGAGAAAAGCCATGCTCCTGCTTTCATAAGCACATAATTCACAGGAATATATTCATACAAGTCACTTGATTATTATATTCTTAAGTCATTAACAGTGTTTGGAAATAATCTCTATCAGCATTAACACATCCCCACCTCATGTAAACCTACCAACAGATGGTGTCTCAAATGTGCTTTGATCAACCATTAACGCTGTTGTACCACTGAAAAAGAGAAAAAGAAAACAGAAAAGACTGGTGCCATGGTACACCAATTAGACCCATGTACTTAAAACAAACTACTTGAAAACAAGAAAGAAAATGGTACTCCACTAAACTTCAGGATAGGCTTGTTAGTTATAAAAAAGCACTTTCTGAATCTAAATCAGCCTTGTTGTTGATTAAAAGAAAAGAACAACAACCCAAGGTTCCTCTTCAACACCTTTACTTGACAAACAGAAAACCACACTGCAGTCAAACACTCTGTTCCTACGACCTGTAGTAGTAGCAGTTTCATGTCCTTTTTCTATAACAAAATATGAACAATAAGAGAAAAAAAAAAGTCTCCTTCCCCTTCATGACCTCTCAGGATGCAATATGACTACACCTGTAACACCCCTACAATCTGGTGTATTCCCAGAATCCTTCACACCTATTGACCTCCCTGAATTCATGTCCCTGATCTGCTCATCTAAATAATCAATGTGCCATCAACTACACCCTATTCTTACAAAATGACTTAAACAAGCACTGCCCTTAATGAGACATTACTTATAGTAGTTAACAATTCCCTACTTTCAGGATATGTAACACAACATTCAAAATAGCAATTATCAAACCATCTCTCAAAACAACCTTGATCCTGATTTCATACCTATCTAACCTCTCTCTCAAGAATACTTGATAAAGTAATAGCAAAGCTACTCACTTCCTTTCTACACAGAAACAACATCCAAGAACACCTCCAATCTGGCTTTAGAGCCCGTCACAGCACTTAAACGGCCCTCAGTAAAGGTTCTGAATGACCTTCTCATTGCATCTGATCATGTTTGCATTTCAGTACTGTTTTTTCCAGACCTTAGCACTGCTTTAATCACTATAGGTTGTCATATTTGACTAAAGAGACTTGAAAACCATGTGTGTATCAAAGGCTATGCCCTATCCTGGCTTAGGTTTTAACTTTCTGTCCACAATGAGTCACCAAGTCACACAAAAGTAAGTTATGGAGTTCCCCATGGCTCAGTGCTTGGACCCCTGCTCTTCTCTTTGTACATACTACCCGTAGGTGCTGTAATAAGGGAGCATGGCATAAACTTGCATATGCTGATGACACCCAACTATACCCATCCTGAAAGATGAAACCTGACAAAATTACACAACTACCTAAGATAGAAGTTTGGCTGAAAAATGGCAAAGCATGGATGACTAGCAATTCCCTGCTCCTTAACACAGATAAAACTGAGGTTATTGTTGTAGACCCAAAACATTTTAGAATGACACTGTCCACTGATCTAACTCAAGTGTCAAAGATCTTAGTGTAACTATTGACAAATACCTCTCATTCGACTAACAGATCTCAAAGATGTAATTTCTTCTACAAAATATTGCCAAAATCGTTAAGTCCCCTCAAGATGCAGGAAAAAAACTGAATCCACACAACACTTCTGCAATGGTTTCCTATCTGAATGTAGCATCATCTGCCTAAAGAGCCTCCAACTTATGCAGAACGCTACTCCTTGCACACTTACTAGAACTAAAAAATGTGAACACCTCTCACCTGTACCTTCCTCTGCACTGGCTCCCTGTCAAAAGTAGAATTCATTTCAAAGTACTCCTCCCAACATACACATCTATAAACGGCCTCGAAGAATGAATTCTCCCCTTCTGCTCACTTAGGGCCTGATTTACTAACAGGATTGCGCCCATTTCTGGCGTAAAATAGCGGTCGTAAACATAAAACAGTATTTACTAAGGGGGCGCATTTGAGTAGAGTCGCATATTAACGCTTTGAGGGTGTGTACCTGCAAACAGGTGGGATGGTTCGGAAACGTGGGTGGTAACATAGGCGTGAGGTGCTATTTAATGGGAGGAGTGCGCCTAATGATGAACTGCGTGGTATTTACTAAACTGCCCGGCGAGCGCACATCTCTGATTTGCAGGCTAATTCTCCGCCTCATAAAAGCACGTCTTAACCAGTAAGCGCATTTCCACTGAGTCTGAAAACGTTGATATGGCAGCAGCAAGGCAAAGACATAGACAGAGACAGCGAACAGAAATATTTTTTTCAACTCGTATAATTCATATATTCATATATGAAATTAAACTTTCCGAACGTAATTGGAGAAATTGATCGCACCCACATACAAACAGTCCCACCTTCAATCCACGAACACGTTAACCAAAACAGAAAGCACACATATTCAATGAATGTCCAGGTCATATGTGATGCCAACATGACCATTACTTACGTGGTAGTGGTCTGTCCATGACAGTTTTATCTTCCGGAATAGTGCCATCTATCCAGGATTTGAGCAACAGTGATTTTGGAGAGGCCTGCAGGCTACTTGGTAAATGTATTTGTTTCAGTGGGGATATATTGTAGTGAACCCATGTCCCCATTCCTCGAATCTCCATGGTGGCAGTAACTTGCTGGCAAGTTCTCCAGTCTTTTAACGGTGCGCTAAATAATGTTTGCCCAGCGCGTATCTGGCTTGATAAATATCACGGAAGATACGGGGAATCACTGTGCGTTAATGTGCGCCTGGCAAAGGCGCAGATTAAGATGCGTTCGCAAATCAATTTTAGTAAATCAGGCTCTTTAAAGGGTGGAGTAAGCACAGTTTGCCCAGCGCAGATCTGGCTTGATAAATACCACAGAAAATGCGCAAAAACACCGTGTGTTAATATGCAAACGCAGATTAAGCAGCGCTCGCATATTAGTAAATCAGGCCCTTAGACCCTTGGTTCCCAGGGTGCAGGTCGTCTTGTAAATCCAAAAGCATCACAATAGTAGGCAGAGCCTTTTGGTATTGGGCCTCCTGTGGTATAATCTTCCTATCTCTATCTGAGAAGTGAACCCCCTTTCAAGAAAAAAACTCCTCTTTATTGCATCCTATAGTTAGGAATAATGTATCAATGTCTGCCACCTGTCGCAATATACTTCCAATACCCCATGTCGGGCAAACTCTCCTTCTACTTCTTCTTCTTTTTCAATCTATACAGTATATCAAATCATGCCATGTCATTGATACTGATGAAGTGGCCATATTACTTGTCATTCCTTTTTGGCTCCCCTAAAGTGATCCCAGTTTCTTCCCTTACCCTAATCCGGGTTCATAATTCCGGGGGCGCTCCCTCCCCCAACTTCTTCCTTCACCCTAACCTGGGTTCATATCCAATTCCTACCCTTATCTTAACCCGGGTTGTTACTACCCCAAACCCCATCCCTTACCCTGGATAGCCATCATGATATTGATGTTTAGATAATAAGGCAGTGCATTGTTCAGACATTAGATTGCATGCAAAATCTTTTTTCTCTTTTTTTTTTGTGCATGACTGATATTTCTGTTTACTAACCTGTCTCTGTTTTCTCCAATATGGTAGGGACCTTTGCCTGCAAATGCTGATGATAACATTGTTCTTAATCACCATTACCTTGAATAACTCTGTCCACTCACTTTGTTTCTTTATTCCCCCCTCTTGGACTAGATTCACAGTTGGATGCTGCTGCAGTATTTCCAACTGATCCACTTGCAGAAACACTCTGCTAACACCTGCCCATTCCCACTTAACTGTTAAGCACAATTTCTAACCTTCTTTATAATACATCTTATTTAGACATTCTGTGCCAGCATATTTGCCTGTTACATAAACAAATGCCATCAATGACATAATTTTCTGCTTTTTTGCTCCTCTTATCCTGATAATAGTAATCTTATGAGCACACTGTATACCTACTAAGCTCTATTTGAATGCGGGCTCTTTCGATGTTTATCCACCAACAATCGTGTGCATACCATCTCGCATGTATCTATGCCACAGGTACAGTATGTCAATGTGTTTTATCCTGATGCTTGTATGAATTGCTTCTGATTCTGTCCTCTCCTTCTCCCTCCTTTTCTTCCCAGTCTGCCCCCTTCACCCCTCTCTTTTTCTACCTCTCCACCCGACTGGCATCCAGCAGATGGGTCCCCCCCTTATGATCTGGGTTCTGCTTGAGGTTTCTACCTGTCAAAAGGGATTCTTTTCTTGTCACTGTCACCTTAGTTCTTGCTCTAGGGGCTTCAGGCTCTGAGCTATGGAAAGCAACTTAAGACAATTGTAATTGTAATTGGCACTATCTAAATTTAATTGAATTGAATTTAATTGAATATAGACATGGAAAGAGTGAGGAAGTACCACTCTCATTAACTTCAATGGTCGATGCTATGCTAGCTGCTTCAGCACAGGAAGTACAAAATTGACCACCAAGATCTTTACAAATTTCGTCCCATGGGTGCTCACCTCCAGCACCTTTCATTTCGCTTGCAGTGGTGCAATTTATATCCATGGCTTGGTGGTAGAGTAACATTTTACAGGACAAAGACGTTTTGTTCACCCAATGTGTAAGGTTTGCAGGCCGTTATCCTTAATTAAATCAAGCAAACAATATACTGACAGAAGCACAGCCTTCAATGCAGGTGAATTGCAGTTAATGCAATTGGCAGTGGAGCACTGCACCATTTGAACCGTTGTAGGACAGAATTGTTATTCCACAAACACTGTTCTGTAATCAACACAATCTCACAGAGAACTGCTGAAATACTACTACTTCTATTTATAGCCTACAAGACACGTGGACTGTTGCACAGGTCCTACACGTGCAGTAGCCTAAGTAGACAAAACTGGAATTTTAAATCAGGGCCTATTTATCTTCTGCAGAACAAAACAACACTTAAACTAATAGGTGCTAATGTAGAATGATGTTTAACGTCCACTAAATATGCTCACTGGATATGCTAAAATATGTTCTGTCATTCACATTAAAAATATTGAGGACTACAAATAAGGCCAACACAACATGGCACTGTTTAATGATGTTTTGTATTGTTTCCCATATAGCTTGTATACAGTATATGGGTCATAGAATAGTATGAGACAAAAGGCATTAGTCTTGACACAAATCTTAGCAGCCAGTCGCCTTTATCGCTAAAATAAGGGGGTGAGCTATGTTGTCAACATGCTTGTGTGAGGGGCCTCATGCTCTACATTAAACGTGTGCATGAGAATGACATAAGCTAAAGCTTCTGTTCTAATTTTACTAACCTGTTGTAAAACATCTAACAGTTCCAACAGAGAAATACCAATATAATGAAGAATTACCAAAAGGGATTTGTTTTGTAATTTATTTATTTAATACAAAAAAAAATAAATGCTCACTTCAGTTGTAGTCTACAGAGGCACCGTCTTTATGGCCGCAACATGTCTTCCTGTGGTTCAAACTGGAAATTGGGTGATTGATGCTAACTAGCTGAAGCTCCAAACCCTCCCAATTGTGACCCTCTAGATGCTGCACATGATAATAGGTGTGCATCTGTGTATCAGAGAACCGTTAAATAACCAGATACACTGCCTTTGATTGATATGGATGTGCTACTCATGCTTTCTACATCCACTCCAATAATTAATTTGCGAAAGTGACAGGCCAGGAGTGCATGTGTGCCCATATGCGAACCATATACACACACACACACACACAAACACACACACACACACACACACACACACACACACACACACACACACACACACACACACACACACACACACACACACACACACACACACACACACACACACTAAGTTGTATCTGCCTGTATCAGTGGGGCTGGCTTATTAACTTCTTTCTCACTCCAAAATAAATATATAAGGTCGGAAATCGCAACACTGGGGATGCTAATTAATATAGCCACTCTCTGTTGCTCTCTCTCCCCTGCTCTCTCTTATTCTCTCTGTTGTATTGCCAAGCCAACATTGTTCATAATATACTCTAGTGTAGGTATCTCCCTCCCTCTCTCTCTATGTCTTTTTATCTCCTTCTCTCTCTCTCTCTCTCTCTCTCTCTCTCTCTCTCTCTCTGTCTCTCTCTCTCTCTGTCTCTCTGTGTTTGTGCGTCTGTGTGAGCATATGCTGTCCTTGCATGTTTGTATTTGTGTTTGTGACACACACTAAAAGCAAGCAGAATAAGCATGGGCTATTTTGTGTATCTGCGCTGAGAATTAGTATTAATTTCACAGCTATTTACACCCATGGGAAGTTAATTATGTTGGATGTGAGAGAGACAAAACAATATGTGTGTGAGTGTGTGTTTGCTTATGTGTGAAGTGTTTATGCATGATCCACACAAATTTCAAAGAATACATCTAAGTGTGCCTCTCTCTCTCTTTTTCTCTCTCACTCTTCCTGCATGTGTGGGTGTGTGTTTGTGCATTTGTGATGTGTTTGTGTATGATTCACACAAATTTCAAAGAATCTCTGTGTGTTTACGTGTGTGTGTATGTATGTACTGTATGTGTGTATGCGTGCATGGATGTGCCTGTGTATGTGTGTGTGTATGTGTGTGCATGCAGGCGTATCTCTTCGTTGCTCTGACAGAGCTTTTAACTGAGGGGTCTCAATGTAGGCCTTAGTTAAAGCCCAACAGAAGCATTGACTGGCCCTGTCCCACCCATTTACCCCAGGCTGCCAGGAGCTCCTGATCCTGCCTCAGTGAAAAAAATGGACCTCCCAGGGCTCAGCTGTTTCAGCCCCCCAGCACACACACCAAGCCTGCAGGCCAAATCTGCCTGCCGTGCTCCCTTCATTTGGCTCGCTCTGTGTGTCCGTGCCTGCACATGTGTGTGTGTGTGTGTGTCTGTGTTCTTGCAGCCCCCTCTCCTTGTCTCTAGCTTCAATGTGTGTGTTAATTTGTGTGTGTGTGTGTGTGTATGAGTGGATATCTTTGAGTGTGCGTGTGCTTGAATGTGTGTGCGTGTATGAGTGTGTGTGTGTGCGCATCAAAAGTTCTTCGCTCCACTCCCCTCCTGGCACTGCTGAACATGTCTCTCTTCGGCCAGGATTTGGTAATTGCTAGTTGAACGTATTTACGTAAACCCAGCTGCAACAAACAGCGCGCCGGCCTTATGGAAATGAAGCCATTAAAGCTGCGTCGCGCAATGTTGTGCTTCCCTTTACATGTTAGCTACCATCGCTCTGACATTTACCTTGTCTGCCCTCAAGCCGACAAACTCCCTGAGTTGCTGATACTCCCCCACTCTCCAGGGCATTTCTGCACAGGTAATGATATCTCCGCTGCCTGTAATTGCAGCCTAGCCATCTTTTCCGAGGCACCGTCTTTGCGTTGGCTGGGATTAAAGAGCAAATGAACGTGGTGGTGGCAGTAGGAAACTTAATCACACGCACTAGCCTGGAGCATTAATGATCGAGCGCTGTGTTGATTTTCAATGTTTTTATGCTCTTTTCATACAGTGTATGAGGTGCGTTTAACAAAAACATCATTAAACAACCACCACAGTTAAATAATAGAGACACTCTCATTGTGACCTCTCTCTCTCTCTAAGTAACCACATTGGTTGCTCAAAAATGCTTTAGGAAAATATACTAGGAATAATAGGAAAATTAATACTATTAATTATTAAATGTTATGTCCCAGATGAGGTCCATCTATTATATATTCTATAGGTCTGCATCCATCCATGTAAGGGATAACGGCCGATGAGCTGTACAGTTCTACAAAGATAATGGACGCTGCGGGGCAAAGAACTCCACGACGCGCAGTAGAACTGTACAGCTCGGAGGCCGTTATCCCGCTTATCTCCCGTTTACAACATCCAAAAATGTTTTTATTATTATTATTATTATTATTTAGAATTTCCTTTATCTTTAGGAAACTTAATATGCATAATAACCTGATGAATTCTTGATTTGAAGCCTAGTGCCCCCGGTAGAGAAAGTAGTGCCTGGAACAGGCTGTTTTTCAAAATAAAAAAACGTTACGTTGGTTGTCAATGGTAACCATTCAAGAGCAATGATATGGAACGGCGATTTAACTTTTCTACTGGGACTACGTCCAAGGTGTCCATCTATACGAACTTATTGTACACCCCATTAGCCAATCAGAAAACAGTATTTCGTTCCAGAGGGAGATAAGCAATGATAACACAACATATATGGTATAACTCGATCCAGTACAACCTGACCAATGATGCCAACAATTCCCTTGTAACCATGGAAAAGTGAGAAAAAAGGGACATGTCACGAGTCCACTCAACTGAGCCTCTTTAGGGAGCAGGTGTCTTTTAAATGGACAGGACGTGCACGACCCTGCACTTTATCCAGTTAAGACGAACATGTAATCAACCAACCAAATATTGATCAGAAATTGACACGAATGGGAACCAAAAACGGGGGAGGACTCAAATGGACTATCATAAAGACAAAATGGGCAGGTAGTGGCAGTATTGATCCTGCATGAATGCTCTCAATTCAATTCAAATCTGCACAATGACGGGGCCTCGTGACCTCTGACCTCAAAACAAATGACTACAATGGATAGGCTGCTGCCTGGTCGTGTGTGGAGAACAGTGTGAGGAAGCCATGCGTGTGATGCTCAGCTGACAGGAAACAAGGACTCTAATTAATTAAAAGAACCCAAAGGCAGATTCATTTGAGCGGAGTGTCATGGCAGGAAGGCACATCTCTTCCTGAGACAGACCCCTGTTTGGGCGGAGTAAGACTGGCAGGACATGTTACTAGTCACTCCAGTTGGGAACTGTGGACGACTTATTAAATCTGTTGATCAGAATCAGAATCAGATTTTTTTATTGGCCAAGTAAGTTTGCACAAACAAGGAATTTTACCTGGTGAACTGGCTCTCAATGTGCTTACACAAAATATACATAACAACACAATACAAAAACAAACACAATACAAAAACAGACAGACAGTGCAATGGTCTATGCAGTTTAAGAAAGTATATGCAGGAGCTGTGAATTGTTACAACAGAGACACATCAAAGAGCATCCAGACATACCTGTACCTGTCTCAGACTGAGACACGTAAGAAGACACACACACACGCACACACACACACACACACACACACACACTAATTCAAATTAACACAATAAGGATGTGCATCTCCATCAGTGAGCGAGGCAGATCTCGTGCATTGCATCTCCTAATGAATCACGGTAAGATTCAATATCTTAATATTGCAATGCAGTGTGATTCGACACGGTTTCATACAACACAATGTGAATCAACACAATACAATGCCATGCAAAAAATTTGATACTATGCAGTATGGTAGAGAAAGTTGAATTTGATTTCTTTGGTTCTTCTAAAGCAGACAACAAATCATAAATTACCTAAGAAAGTACAATTTTTATTTCACATCTTTGTTTCTCTGTTTCTTTTTTCTGAGAAACTGCATCTCAGTAAGCACTCATGTATGCTGTAACACCCATGGTCCTTTCGCAGACAGGCCTTTCATAATCCAAGAGGAAAACTGTAACAAACTATTAAATTATAGTTAGTCCAGAGTAGACCAGACCAACCTTTACGAAAGTATCACTTACAGAAGGTATACCTTGGCTAAAGACATTCTTGGAAACACTCAAGGTACATTTTAAGGTATAACTTGTGAATGATGTAGTGCAAAGAAGGCTTTTGGCAGGCTTATATAACTGCTTCCAAATGCAAAAAGGTAAACTATTATTGGCATTCCGCTGTAAACACCAGTCTCACCGTCATAACATCTCACACATTACATTTCCGAGGGGAGGAGGGTGATGCCGAAATGTCTGCACTCACACCATGTCACCGCCTTAAGTGAGATGACTACTTAAGTTAGTCATGCTGCGTGCGTACTTTATAGTGGGATGGGCGTTTTATGGTCCATGTCTTCAACTTGACAGCAGTGGAGATGAGAGAGCAACAGTTTACAGAGGAGCAAAAAATCTAAATATGAAATTATTGGTCACAAATTATTAGTCCAATTTTTTAATAATTGTAAGGAAGAAATGGCTCTTTGAAGTGGAAAATCACAGATGGCATTATTCCTCTGTAAATTAATTAATTTGGTGGGGCTAGGTGTTGTTTTATGGTGCCCTGTTGTGCTGGTGTTGTCTCAGATCTATGTTCCTGTTTGTCTCGGTGTCATTTTCCGTGCTGAGATCAAACTAGGAACAGGACAATGAGGATGAGAGGGTCAAACTCAATGTGATATTAGAAAGTGATTTCTGCATGATGTTTGGACTCATTTTAATGGTCTCAATTTGAGTGGGAAAATGGTCTCAGTTCTACATCTGTATATATTAAGTAAAACATAGATATCAGAGACCTGATCATTTTGGCCTCTGTGAGGGGTCAGAAGTGTCTCTGGGTAGAGGGGGTTCGACCCCCACTGTGGGGGAGAACTCTCTCCATTTGGTTGTTAATGTGTGACTCTCATCTTGAGAAACCTCCTGTTTAGGGGGGTATTCATTAGGCTAGATGCAGGACGAAAATGGATACTTAAGGGTAAGAGAGACAAAATTCTGGGAGCATTCTGTCTTCAGATCTCCCTCACACACGTGTGAGTAGTCATTTCGCAGCAGCTAGGTATGTTCATGTTCTTTAAGTGTTTTTATGTTTCGTGTAGTATTTTAGACTAAGTATTCTTTAGGTTAGCTTTAGTTCTTCATTTTCATACTTGATTGGATGTACTGTAATTAAGTAACTTGTGCTTGTAATAATAAATTATTATATTCTGACCCACTTTGCCCTCTTAAGAAATTCTTAACTAAGAGAAGTACTCTCAGGTACGGTGTTTCCACAGAAGTCGAACTAGAGGTGGCTCCAGACCCACAGTGGCCGTAAGCGTAAACCTGTGAGGCAACTGGCTATCCTCAACTGGGCTAGACATGCTATAGTGAACTGCTAGTGGTATTATATAGTGGTGGCTTACCGAACAGCCTCTGCTCTGGATTGAATGGTTATACGGGATCGTATTACAGTCAGGCACCCGTCCCTGGACCACGTCAACTATCAAGCTGCAAGGTCCCGTAGCAGCAGTATAGGACCTCTGAGTTAGACCCAGAATAGTTACAGCCTGTGCCGTGGGTAGGTCAATCAGCTGTGGCATTATCCTAAGCGACATTAGTCCGAGACAAAACCAGTTATTAAAAAGTAAGGGAGGATTTCATATTACAGACGATAGGTGTACAAATAAATTAGTTGGAGATCAGCCTACACAAACCCGGTATTTATATGCATTCTAAGTAGGGAGCTAAGACTGAGCTCCCCAAAGAGTGGGGTCAGACAAGAAATGGAGTCAGATAAAAGGTATTAAAAAGAATGGTGCTGTAATAAACTGTTACATTTTCAGTGAAGTAAAGCGAGAGAAGAATTCACTCAAAGCCTTCCAGACGGCCCGGTCCCTTTTTGGTCCGGGAAAAGTACCGTTTTACAATAATAAAGTCATAAGGCATCTATTTATGATTATATATAAATAAATCAGATTTTATAGATCTCAACTCAAGTTCATCCGATGCACGCTTTTTAATTGGAGCATTCGCATCGGAAACCTTTATGGCGGTGCACCGAGGCGAACCAGTGAATCTTACCATCCCTACTACACACACATTGAGAACATACATGAACATCATTCACATAAGTACATGCACATGAACATGACTTCGCTCACTTGAAAATGTGCATTTCATTTCCGAACATGAAATGTACCCTGTACATGATAATCACTGTAAAATATGATCATGCATTCAAAAAACTGTAAGGCAGAATGCACTCTACAAAATGTAGACCCTGATCTCTAATGTCTTAGTAGATGGCCAGATGGCCATCGGTATATCAGAGGAACTCTTACTGATCTCCTCACAACAAATTACTTCCTTATTTAACAGTACCCGCAATCCAGAAGGTCTTATCACCTACTGAGAGGGAATCATCTTACTGGTGGTTCCCACACTGGTGAGGTTGCACCCTTGCCACCTAAGCACAGAGTGCAGTCTAATCATGGCCTTATAGAATCTAAAGTTTTTGCACTTGATTGTGCTTTTGACTAGAATCTCAATACCTTAGCTCTGCTTACAAATCAGCCCCCTGACACCTCTGTCCTATAGCACTCCAGATATCCGTATAACAGTTAGTTGGGCAGAAGAGGATGGTCTTTTGCCCCTGGGCAATACCATTGGACTGGTTTGTGGAACTGTGACTGGTTTGTGGAGATTATGGCATTTAATCAGCCCATTCATGAGTTGTGTTCTTCGCTTTGGATTTTCCTGGCTCTCTTCGCGCACTCTTATGCCTACTCTCTTTCCCATCTCTTTCCTTTATCCCATTTCATCTCTTTATCTCATTATCTCACTCATTCAGGTTTGGGTTTATTTCCTTTCCATTTGATGCATTCAGTTTTCTCAAGTGCATATGGTCGTGTTTGGTGTCACTGGCATCCAACCTGTTATGTAACCTGTATTGTTTACAGTTGTACTTATTCATTTGGTTTTTACCTAAGTGTACTGTTTATTGTATTCATAAACTGTACATTCATTAACGATTCATGTCTAAAACCATCTGCAGTAGAAGCCTGGGCACACATATTTGAAAGCCCTTTCAAACTGGGAGCACAATGATTGTCATGACAATATTGCTCAAATATGACCTTCAACTTTTCAACTGCTACATTGTAATGAATCTCTGCGTTTCTGGATGTGTATAAGAGACAGGAGTGCATGTGGGTGCATGTGTGTGTGTGTGTTTTAGTGTGTGTGTGTGTGTGTTTTAGTGTGTGTGTGTACTTCCTTGTGACAGCCACAGATTTTTTTTTTCCTGACAACAACATCACTTGCTTGAACAGCTGTTGCCCCACTGCTTCTGACAACACCTCTGTTCAAAAACATGCACCTCCAAATTAAAAACGTGATTGAACCACACAGTCTCCTTGGTTAGAATCTAATTAAAACGAAACACCAGTGAGCACAGGATGGGGGAGGTGGTGGTGGTGGTGGGTGATATGTGAAAAGTGTATGTCTGTGTGTGTGTGTGTGTGTGTGGGTATGTATGTGTGTGTGTGTGTACGTGTGTGCGTGTGTACGTGTGTACGTGTGTACGTGTGTCCCTGAAGCGGGACTTTGTGTGACGAGGTAAATATTTGTTAGATTGTTTGTTTGTTTTTGTATTTTTTGAGGCTGGCCTCTAATCTATGTTAATGTTGGGCCTGCGCCACCTTGTCAGGCAGAGGCGAAAGGAGCCGGGTGTGGGGGCCAAGCTGCCCCGCCACAACGGGATGCCCCCATGCTGTGGCTCGATGCCAACCCCCTGCTGGTGCTGTCAGCCTCCCCTTACAAAGGCATCAATTCTTGGGGAGGGCGCTTTACCTCTCAGCAGCTTCTCAATTAGCTTCATCGCAGCCAAGATACAGTGGTTCCGTTCTGTTCTAATGTCTCTGTGCATATTACAGCCCTGCTGTTCTCTATTATTCCATGTCTTCATGGTGTCTTGAGTCTAAGGTGTAGCTGCTGGGAATTGGGCCAGTGTGGCCTGCCCTGAGGGGGGTTTACCGGATGGGCGCTCCCCTCTGACGCAGGGCCTGCATAGGCAGCAGACGGCAGCCGCTGTCCTGAGACTAGCTTCCCGAGGTAAGCCTTTACTCCACTGTCAGGCTAATTTGGAGACATGTCACCGTGATCCACCATTTGGGAAAGACAGCACATTCCCTGCAGATGCCTTGCAGGTCCCCTAAAGCAGATGACACACACACACACACACACACTCACACACACACACACACACACACACACACACACACACACATTCACCAGACGGAGAAGGGCTATGATTTGAAAATGTCATTGCTTCTTTACATGTCCTTGTACTTTTTGTGCCTGCATGGCTGTCCTTGCATGAGTCAGACCTGCTGGTGTATATTACATCATAACCTATAAGAAGCTAAAAATCTTCACCACCTAAATATAGTGTATAGAGTATGTACCTCATTCACCATAGTGTTTGTTGTGCATGGTGGACATTGCTACAGCCGTCTCCAACAGCTTCAGAGGTTCAGGACACTTACTTTTGACACCAGGGTTAAGATGCAGGGGACGGAAGAGAAATTGGATGCATTTAGGGTTCAGCAACCCACTTTCCCTCAAGAAATGTGAGCGTTGTGTAAGTATGTGTGTGTGTGTGTGTGTGTGTGTGTGTGATTGTGTGTGTGTGGCTGCTCACTCTGTATGTTTACTCTTGGGTATACTTCTTTGACCCAGTTCTCCAAGACTCAAATGTACAGTAATTCCTGTTTGCTTTGGGTTTTTGGTTCCTGATGATGGTTTCAGAGGCGACAATAGTTCCCCGGGGACTGAGCGACGGCTCCACAATGCGCCCATGGTCTATTTCCCCACCCTCCTTCTCCGCTCTGCCGCTTAAGTGGAGTCTATTGTGCCGGTGACGGCGCATCAGGGCCCCTCGTTCAGGTGAGCTATCAGTTGGGTAATGTAAATGCGTGAGTAATTTAGAGTTTCCCCCCATTGTGCGGTGCGATAGCAGCGGGAAGTGCATAGCGTGTAGCTGCGTAGCGCTCTTTTTCCGGCGGAGAAAGCTGGCTTTGATGTACTGTTCCCAACGGATCAAAGACAGGAAAGGAAGATTCCGTCTGGAGGTGGGGGGTGGGGGGTCCTGTAGCGAGCCCCTGTGTGCGGAGAGAAAACCGAACCGGGAGTCCCGCTGCCGCTGCAATGGTAGTCATTATTCAGTGTTGCCACGGATACAATGCAAGGGCATGAAATGTTTTTTTTTCTTTCTCTTTTTGTTGTGTTCAGTAGCGAAATAGGAAATTAAGGCAAAACCACCACCTCAAACTCTGGGCTTAAGTCCCTATTCTGCTCTCCTGTACTCCGGTTCTGTCTACAGATATTCTATGAGGCCATTCAATTCTGCAGGGGCCTTGTAATGATAATCATGTGATCCATAACGTCACAGATGCCTGTTCTTGTTGTGTGTGCACTTCGCTGTTGTTTACTGTAAGTAATTGCGTTTTTGGTCAGCCTACCTACTAGGCCCACGTCTTCGCTGCCTTTGGAGAAAATAAGAGAAGGAAGGACATCGACTTTGACATGGACATGTGCCAAGTGCCTTTTTCCTGTTAATTAATTTTCTAATTAATATGTAATTCCCTAACGGAGGGCCTGATTAAAATGAACATCTAGGCTGAGGCAGAGTGGGTATACAGACAGCCAGTGTCACTGCTATGATACGGACAAGAGAGAGAAAGAGAGGGAGAGAAAAAGAGAGAGAGAGGGAGAGAGAGAGGGGAGAGAGAGAGAGAGAGAGAGAGAGAGAGAGAGAGAGAGAGAAGCAGCTCTAGCCACAAGTTGTTCTCGTTTTACTTCACATGCATAAGCAAACGGCAGCCAGTGGAGAGATACAGGCTCTCTGTAATTGCTTGGGAGGCTGACACAAACATATACTATGGTATTCAGGGAGCGATTACACTTCATGTGGCTATGATTCAGCGTTACTTAGCTGTTTTTTCCCTAAGGATGATGCGCAAGCCTCCAGCATGGATTTAGAAGGTCAAAGGCAGAGTGGGGGATAGAATGAGGGTTAAAAGAGAGGAGAGTATAGAAAAGAAAGATGGAGAGGGACTGAGGGAGAGAGAGAGAGAGAGAGAGAGAGAGAAATCAAATGCATATGAAACCACACTAGAGCGACAGAGGGAAAAAGAGTATATAGAGAGAGCATAAATCTGAGAAAATACATGCAAAATACATCCACTCAAGCTTCAGTCCTCCATTACTTATTGAAAAAGCCTTTGCCTGCATATTTCTATTCTGTTGTTTCAGACATCCTACAGTATATGTTGACAAGGCTTGTGTTTCCTAATAATACATATAAATGCGATGGGGGAAAAAGAGGCACTCTGACTGAGATGACCCTGTGCCCATGCACTGCTATTCACACACACAGCATGATTGAATTCCCCTGTTTACACACTTTACACACTGTGCACACAATACAAGCTGTAGCCTTTGTTCGTGGATGTGCCCCTGTATAAACCCAAGACCCTGATCATTTCCCTGCTGTACTGACTGCACTTCAGGATTACAATAATGAAGGTTAGATAGCGTACCTGAGTATGACCTCTTAAGTCACATGATTCATGCGGGTATAGGCCTATGCATGACAAACAAAACTTGTTTACAACATTCCGAGTGAAATAAAAGGAGACGTGTGCATATCAGGGGTAAATAAGTCATGTAGTGTAAGTTCGACAATGCAGGTTTCGGGGCTGCACTACCCTGCTGTCGAATGCTAACGTTCCGTGTTATTTCACTAAGTTATTTGCTTATAATGGCTTTATAAAGGCTTTATGCACACATGGATGAGGTAGAGGACAAACAGCAGACATCCTTCACCCCTAAATCAGGCTCCATTACCCTGTGGTTTACCTTGAGCTCCAGGAGAGGATGATCAGTCTTTGTTAGCGAGATCAGATAAATGACACCGACTGCCTTTTCCTGAAGAAAACAATGATCCCTTCTACTGATAAGTTGTGTGTGACAGGGGTTATCTGACCCAGCGGTGAGCCTGACCAATGTTCCCTTTTCGCTTGAGCCATTAACACTCGGAACAGGTTTGCTCCTCTTCCACATTCCCCCTTCTCCTCCTCCACCTCTTCCTCCTCTTCCTCCTTCAGTTATCTGCAGAGACCACAGATAGACAACAGGTCATATAAAGTCAGATAGCAGTTTTGCTGTTTTGGCCTCAGAAGATTTGAGTGTAGTGGTGCATCTGGTGCGAACTTTCCCCTTAATGTGTTTGTACTTTTTACTTTCTTTCCTTCTTTTTCTGAATCAAATAACTGACATTTGGCATGTGGTTCTGCTTTGGATGTGTTCTTCTTTGTCTACATATGTCTTGTAAGTGTTCACAGAGGTGTTTGTGGGAGCGTATCGTTAAGCAGGCGGTCTTTTCCGGTCTTTGCGACGTCATTCTAATCGGTGCTTCATCATGGGATTAGCCGTCTCTGCATCGCGGCGTGCCGACGGCTGCCAGAGGAGTGATTCTTAGCGGCTCGCCGTGTCCTTTGTTTGATGTGTCACAGATTTGATTGGAATTCAAATTCTCTCTTTGTGTGTGTGTGTGTGTGTGTGTGTGTGTGTGTGTGTGTGTGTGTGTGTGTGTGTGTGTGTGTGTGTGTGTGTGTGTGTGTGTGTGTTTGTGTGTGTGTTTGTGTGTGTGTGTGTGTGTGTGTGTGTGTGTGTGTGTGTGTGAGGGAGTGACATTCTTATTTAAATTGAAGTGAAGTGGATATGTATATGACACTACTCTGTGTGTGTGTGTCTGTATTCTGGTGTGTGTGTATGTGTGACAGAAAGAGAGAGAGAGTATTTGTGCGTGTGCGTGTGTGTGTGTGTCTTTGTGTGTCTGTGTGAGTGTGCAATTATTTGCATGTATGTTCCTTATTTACTCAACTGTGAAACATGCCTGCTCTGTGTGTGGGAGTGGAGATCATGCGGAACGGGGGGAATTCCTGCCCACAGTCCGTCAGGCTCATCTGCACACCAACGCCAAAAGGAACGTCAATGGATCGGACACTAATACAATGTTAATGAATTCCCCTCCTGTATTCCCGCAACTGGTCAGCCTCATTCCGAGGGAAAACAAAAAGGGTGTTTGCAAAGTGGGTGCATCAACTGCAATGATGTGATAATGTAATTTTATTCAGTCGCCAAGGCGGCTGGCGCTAGGAAACAAAAAAACAGAAAAAATAGTCATCCAATTACAGGCTGTGGTGGCGAGGTGGGAGCCACTGCCACCCTGGGATGCGGTCGGCTAAACATTTGATATCGATTCCCAAATAATTTCCTGGTACATTAAATGGGGAAGCCGTCAGGAGATTGAATGGGCACCCCTGGCGTGAGGCGGCTCCAGTGGGAAGCCATTTTGAACATCAGAGACAAGTCGCTGGGTTTGGGGAGTTCATAAAATAATAAAACGCTTTAAAGTAATGAATCTATTATCATAAGAGTAGTGTGAAGAAATAGCCTCAATGTCATTCTGAGCTACTTTACTTGGAAAGACGGAACAAATGCAATATTAGAAATAAAGCATGTTGAGGTCATCTGTAGATGACCACTTTTTTTTGTTGTTTATCGATTAAATAGGTTAAGGGCACATGAACGACAACTTTCTCCAAGGGCATAAAGTGTTGGTTTAAGATATTCAGAGATGCCAGCCTCGATGGCCTTGGGCCCACTGGCCTAAGGCACTAATTTCTCACATCCTGCAAATCTTTGTCCATCCAGCAGCCTAAGATAAGACTCTTGATCTTAATCTCCCAGCCCCTTTGTCTCAACACCCTTGTCCTACCTTCTCCTGGAAGGCACTGAAGGTACACACACAGAGTTGATCTGGTCACTCTTACCAACCCAACTTCATGACTTTCTGACTTCTCTCCCACTCCTCCTCTCTCCTGCCTCCCGTTTCTTTTAAGAGTCGATCTGGTTGTTCTGGCAGCCATGCAGCTAGGAGGGATGTTCAACTAGTTTCGCTTGGGCACATCTCTAAGCTTCATCTGTAGGCAACCCCTCAGACTCCCACTAACAAAAGCATAAAAGTGAGCACACACAGACACATACACACACACACACACACACACACACACATGCGTTTGTTCGCTCACAACTCACCTCCATCCTGATGAGCCGCGTTACGACAGCCCAAAAGCCTGTCTGAGCTGACTTCCCCCTATTAAGGTGAACCTAGCACTCCTCTCTTCTCAGAGCTGCCAGAATATTCATCTACTCCCCCTCTCTCTCTCTTTTTTTTCTCTCTCTCTTTCCTTACTCCCTCTCACTGTTCTACCCTAGTCTTCCTGTCTTCCTACCTCCTTTCAAGAGTTGTCTGTCTTTTTTTTCTGTCCTGTTGTTTTCTTTATGTCTTGTCACACACAGATGAATCAAATCATGAGCAGTGGAAGTGTGCTGTAGCTCTTTTCAAGGTGCTTGCTGTGGCTGTGCTACGGACAAGCTTGGCATGGTGGGAACACTGGGATATATATAGCAGGGAGAGTCAGCAGTAGCATAGAGTAACAGGTAATCCGTCTCTTCTTTAAATATTAATATATTTTTATTTATCTTGTGAATCGCCGTTCACACACAAGTTATAAGATTGAGCCATGTTGTAGCACAGTAAAAATTCAATATTTGTAGATCATTAGATTAGCAAAAAATACCCCCAAAAAGACCTTTTCTGCTGAGAATGAAGTTAACCCCCAGCAAACCACCCCTTTCCTAAAATCATTAAAACAGAACAACACCCCATTTTCTTTTATTGCACCTCCGAGGGGTTAAATCAATTACTGGCAGCTCAAGCCAGGCCCCATTTGTCTAGGCTAGTTTGTCTCATTGCTGCTCTGTGACTTCACCATTGATCACACAGTTGCCCAGGTGCTGGCTAATCCTAGAAAGCCTGCTTTGGCACGCAAAAAGCTCCCCCACCCCAAACATACACACATAAACACACACACACACATACACACACACACACACACACACACAGACACACACACCACCCTCACAGCCCTCCACCAGCCCCGAAACCCTGGTTGTGCTGCCTGCTGGGAGATTTTACAGCACTCCTACACCAGATGCTTTCTTGGCTCTGAAGCACTCCCAGGGAATTGTGGGATGGAAAGAGAGAGCATGAGAACGGTACTTGTGGAGAGATGCTGTTAGTGCTCCATGCATTAGAAAAGCAGTTCAGAGAGAGATAAAGGAGGAGGAGATGGAGAGAGAGAGAGAGAGCGAGAGAGAGAGAGAGAGAGAGAGAGAGAGAGAGAGATCAGATATCAAGGTTTTGCACATAACAACTGATGCTAACTGTCCAGCAGAAAACTGTGCTAACTTCAGTGTGACACAAAGAGAAATCTGACGGTCACAATCTATCCATCTTACTGAGCCAAGGTGTGTTTGCATTGCTCTGTTCAGCTGATAGCTTTGTATGAGTTCATTTTCACAGAGAAACAGCAGCCACAACACAACAGAAATAGAGTGATTTCTCTCGAAATTATGAAAGATGACTGAGCATTTCCAAGATATTGCAGCCACCAATCATTGCCTTGTTCTCTCAGTCTAACAGAAGGAGAGGGTGAAGGGGGATAGTGAGAGAGAAAGACAGAGAGAGAGAGAGACCGAGACAGAGAGTCAGTTCATTGACAGGTTTGAGTGATTTGTTTGACCTCTCTCTCTCTCTCTCTCTCTCTCTCTATCACTCTCTTTCTCTTTCTGTTGCATTTATTCAATTTTTCTCTCCCTACGGTGCCTTCCCTGGTCCGCTCTTCTCCACTGTGCAGATGTGCTGGAGAGCCATCTCCTCTAAGCCTGCATGCACGGAGATCATTAACCATCCACCAAATCTCTTCCCGATACGCAAGCCATCCCACTGGATTGATTAGCTGAGACGAACGGCTTCGGTGTCCTCTTGCTCACTCATTCGCTTGTTCTGTTGCATAACTGGCTGTGACGGCTCTCGGTGAAAAAAAAGGAATCTGCATCCAGCGCTGACAGCCCTGTAAGGGGTAGGGTCTGCGACCCCTGACCCTGTCAATTGAAGACATAAGAGACGGCATGCGGTGCGGGTCCTTTTGTGCAGTCGCCTTGGCGCCCGCTCCCATGAGAGTAGTAATTAGGCTCATTATACAGTAGAGAATGCCTGGCTCCGCCTCACCAATTAAACCAGCAGCCCACGCGCACCTCACAGAGAAACTTCCAAATATTTATTATCAACACAGAGAGAAAAGAGAGAGAGAGAGAGAGAGAGAGAGAGAGAGAGAGAGAGAGACAGAGAGAGAGAAATAGAGAGGGAAAGCTGGGGAGAGAGAGATAAAAGGGGGAGGGATAGAGAGACAGAGAAAGTGAGAGAACATTTGCTTATTAGAAGAAGCTGGTGATTCTTAATCACTGGTCCTGCTTGTCGTCACGGTGAAAAAAATGAAGGCTCCTCAGGAGAATATGCCAAGTTATGGCAGAGTCCCCCTCCCCAAACCCGTTCCTTTTGAGCAGAGAAGAATCAACTTCAAAGAGTCGTGCAGAAATAATAAAGGCTCTGGTGTCACCAGGCCGATTCCACAGTCGATCTTGTTTCTGCCGCTCGCCGCGCTGCAGAAACACAGCTTCTAAGAGGGAGTTATCACTTTGCCATCCCTCAGTCCTTTCCTCTCCTCAGCCTTACAGTGGAATGCGTGAGGAAAATAAAACAGGAACAATAATGACAACAAATAATTAAGAAATACATATTTTTTACAGGACAGTTTGTGTAAAGATGTTATTAATTGCATTATAATATGTTGTTCACACTGGATAGACAACGCTTCAGATTATGGTTCCACAACACTTTCATCGTACCCTCATGAGGTCCATGTCATATAATACCATAAAGGTTTTTTTTTAGTTTAATTAGCCATGAATGTGCAAGGTCTTATCATTGTATCTATGCCAATCATATCCCCAGCCCTTATTAATATACATTTCCGCCCACTAATACCAAACGCTCCAGGGGAAAAGCCTTTGATAATCAAGTGTCATTAAAGGTTGCGGTGTATAGATTCTCTGTCATCATTGCCATTGCTTATGAATTTGTATTGTTATTTTTATCCTTGCCACATCCGCGTGAGTGCACATGAGGATATAACAGTAGGCATCTCATGCTGAGTCTCTGACTTCTTCTGCATGTGTGGGACGGGAGACTCCAATCAGACAGCAATGCTCTACGGGCTGGTGGGAGGCTGTATTTAAGGTGTTAGCCATTTTTAAAACAGCCTTGTCATGTGGCTTTGTGTCATCCTCGCCGAGTGTTGCTGACATGGCAAGTACCCACAAAATACAGCCTCCAGTCCTCACAGCCCTTTTAATTTTTTTTTTTTGCTGTGCTCCACTGGGTTTGGTGAGGAAAGGCACGTCAGATAGCCCTTACACAGCCCACCACCCTATCACTGTAAACCAGACTGCGTTTGACCAGCAGCTTAGAGAGCCAGGCAGTCTGCACAGGACATCATCTGCGTGCTGCGGTTGCCGAAGGCAATTAGCATGGTGCAAGAAAATATATCCCTGATTATGTCTGTTTGTTTGTTTATTTATTTACATTTTTATTTATTTATTTATGTCTACAGAGATGATGCCTCTGGCGACTCGCACGTCTGACGTTAGAAGGGAGCCCTGCTGCTTACGTGCGTCACCCCTAGGCCGTTTGCCTGTCCATCTTGGCCTGACAAGCGCATATTAGTGTAGGTGATTCAGGGGGCATGATGGAGCACACTGGAGCCTTTTTCTTTCCACAGTATCACACCTAAAGGCTGTTGTGTGAAGTATCCACAATTCTACTTCAACAGGCAAAATAAGCGCTAATCAAGTTACAGAATTGCCAGCATTATAATGGAGATTATATCAGTGCTCTAATGAGGCGTTTTTTGGGGGGGAGGTCTAATTAGTGTGGGCTGCCTTGATTTTTAATACTTGGGAAACAATGAGGAAAAGCAAACGCATGATGTAATCACATACTGCACACACAACAAGCAAGCGGTTTTGCAAACATGTGCTCTTTCATGTATGACAGTAAAAATAGAATCCTGCAGGGTGTGTGTGTGTGTGTGTGTGTGTGTGTGTGTGTGTGTGTGTGTGTGTGTGTGTTTAGAAGGCTGTGTTACTAGTGCAAGTGTGCTCATATTTAGTGCTGATATTTTCTCATACTCCCGAAATGAGCTAAATAAAACAGAGAGAGGTTTGCTCAACCTTAAGGGACAGTTGCACTTTCGAGGAGTATGATTGAGAGTAAGCATCTTAGATAACATCATGCACACTTGGGCTTGTGCAATTTGGGCCTTAAAAGAAGAATGGTTGGAGTGCAAAACCCATGTATGAGTACGGCAACTATGTGTACCAGCATAGAGCAGTTAAACCAGTGACCGCTGCAAAGATATCTCAGTGAAACACATGCAGATTAATACATGATGTCGCTATACAAGGCATCTGTTACTGTCCTATACTGTATCTTCACATGCAGTACTGAATCAATACAGATTTTAGTTTTTGCACAGGGCATAGGTATGTCTTTATATATTACGGTAAAGAGATTTAGAGATAGGAAATATAAATGGCATCATAGCCAGTGTCCATGGTAGTAATAATTACAATCAGAGGTCCAATAGGTGCTGAGTCTGTTTAGTTATATCACCACATGTAATTGATTGTTCTGTTTAGAAAGAAGATTATAGTAAAGGTTTGGGTCTTAGACTTGTAGAACAAACGCTTCACTGAACACCATTTCGATCTCCTAGTTTCTCTTCCAGTCGTTTCATTGTTACATCCCGTCAAAGTGAACCATTATTGAAGGGAAACATGATTGTTGTTGCTCTCCACAGCAATGGGAGCCACTTCACATATGAATTTCAAATGAATCATCAAAAAATCACGCAATCAGTCAACAAATATGAATGCCAAGCAGCAGCTAAGCTTTGAAATCACTGGCCCTGTGGACACCTCTTGCTAATGTGAATCTTGAGAAAGACAGTTGTGCTCTTTCGCACCCACCCAGATCTAGGACATTGTCCAAGTATAAATGAGTAGTTGCACAGTTCAGGAGATGAAAAGATGGGAAATGGAGGTCAAAACATTGCCATACCTGTACCTCTGGCAATTGGTTCATTTCTGTTGACACATCCACCTGGGGTGGTACACATACTGTATGTACGCGTGTGTGGGGGTCTTCACATAGTATGTTGAAAGGTGAGAAAGAAACTATACATGGTAAGCAGTAACGTACATCCCAGCCCTGTGAACATGTGGACCTCTTGTTATTAAGCGTCCTTTGCTGGAGCTCTTTTCATTGACCTACTTCTCACTGATGAATCAAGATCACATACCCAAACGATTTCATACCAGAAAGAGCGTGAGATTACGCGTTTTTTTATCATCTGCTTGTTGTCACACTCCTTGTGATGCAGTGGGAATCTGACAGGGCAATTAGCGCATCGCTCCCATCTTGAGTATCTTCATGTGCGAGCCTTCAGTGGAAGCCTTCCATGCTTACGATTTAACAGGAAACTCGACACATGGCACAGTCATGTCTTCCAAAGGCTAATTTCACATAGATAACTGGGTTCACGCATACATTTAACAACATGTGTCTTTGCTGGTGATGCAGATCCTCTAGGCGCTGGGTAATTGGGGCGCAGGAGTGGAGTTGTCAGATGATCATCCGGGACTCCAGGGGAGAGTTTCATTTGGGTCTTGACTTCGAGGCAGCGCATTATCATCAAGCTATTTAGACTCCAATGAGACTACAGTAAGGTGCAATGCGTGAGCAATGAGTGAAATCACAACTCCCTCTCAAAAAGATGCATGTAACAATATGTTGTTTTTCATACTAAAACCTGAACTTGACACATTCTGCGGAACTTTTAGATAATCAAACCCCCTATAGATGATGCAGTGACTTTTGATAAAGGGGTGATGTGGGAAACTCTTGGCATGTGTGTGTCAAACGCAACGGAAACGCCTTCTTGGCGGAGGTAACAATACCTTTTATTTTCACCAGTCATTCAATAAAGAGATGCTGCAGTGCTATAAACATCAAAACTCACAAGTAGCTGTAGATAAAGATGCAGAGAGAGAGAGAGGGCACAAGAGAGAAGTAGAAAGAATTTCAGAAACAGAAAGAGAGAGTGGCAAAACAAACTGAAAATTGTGCCCACGTCACCAGTCCCCACCTCAGCCTGGGGCACGCGTTGACTGACAGGGCGCTATTTTTAACTCCTCTCTCTGCCTGGATGGCATTTGTTTTATTTTGGAATGTGGACTTTGATTTGCCCAGTCGGGTGAGAGGCTGTGGTAGGTGGAGGGCGGCAGGAGTGTGGGTTGAGATTGGGTGGTGGGGGTATAATCCGTCACCCAGCAGGATGAAGACATAAGTGTCGGAGATGGGAGCACATACATCAGTGCCATGTTGGCCCGAGGAGGATTCAATTTAAGCTTTGGGTAAGCATCAGGTGTGTCTACTGGAGCAACTGAAGGAATGTGGAAAGAACTTCTGCTCCTTTGTGGTGTGTGTTTGTGTGTGTGTGTGTGTGTGTGTGTGTGTGTGTGTGTGTGTGTGTGTGTGTGTGTGTGTGTGTGTGTGTGTGTGTGTGTGTGTGTGTGTGTGTGTGTACTCTAAATAACTCTGTCAGGTACAGAAGGTGCAGTCAGAATATTAGCTCCCAGAAAATGTATTCATCTCAAGGCCTAGAAACTCAGCCTCTGAATATGCCCAAAATGTCTATTACCATATATATGAAAGCTACCAATATTACCTATATTCTTTGATCATATCCTTCTTATTTTGAGAGTGATGGAATTTGTGATATGGGGAAACAAATAATTCCAGTGCATTCCTTAAAAAGAACAAATATTTGAGGTAAAACCAGACTTTCAGGAATTCATTTCTGTAAAGATGGTGTGTGAAGCTTCATAGAGAGTATATGCCCATCATCTGTTGCTTTCCTTCTTTCTTGTTTTACTACTTCTTCTTCTTCTCATTCACAGTACAAGTCTTTCCTTATTTTTCAACACAGCCTGTCTTTACCTTGTATAAATTCCTCATAAAAGTCTTATTCTGCCCTGCGGAAATGAAGCTTTTGCAAGCCAGTTATATGCCCACTGGAAAGCACTGGCATTTCCACTTTAAGAAATGTCTCAAAAGGTTGGCAACCCACCGATAGCTAGAATCCTATTCTTGTGTTTTCCATGGCTGATTGTTTGCTGATCTATCTGGTGAACCTTCTCATTCTGTATCCCAACGTAATTGGTCTGCGAGGACAAACCGTTACTTCTAACCTACAGAAATTACATTTATTTACATTTAAATACATTTTAAAAATGCATAAATGGGAAAGCAGAGGCAAATAATTGTCTATATAAATAAATAAATCAGTAAGCAGGTAAGTGAGTAAATAAATTATTAAATAAATAAGGTACATAAACAGATGGGGGGAGAAAGTGACAGTACCTGCTGATAGTCTACACATCTTTTTGAGAACATGAAACTTTTGAGGGAGATTATTTTTGAAAAGCGAAAAGAGTATTTTAAATTGTACACCATCCAGCAAAAATAACCCTTTGCTCTTCAAAGCTCACATCAGCCACTTAAAGAGAGAACCTCCTGTCAACCTAATAAGGAAGCCCTATGAATCGGAAACGCATTTTAGACGAAGTGTCATGTAAAAATACATTTCACAAACATATGACATTTTCATGTGCCAACCTTTTCTTGCCCCGAGATCTCCTTTCAGTTCCTTGTCAGGGGTGATGTGTGTTTGGTGTATTTAAAGAGACTGCGACTAATGTTTGGATTTATGTCATAACTGTGAGTTTCACTAATTCTCTGAAATGTGCATGAGTGTGAGTTACATTTTTCTGATAAAGATATTACTCCAGTGCATATTTAAAAAGACATTTTTCAAGAAAGTGTAAATAATCTGAACCGCTCTTGAAATCTGTCTCAGTAATCAGTTTGTTAAGTGGACTTTCATAATGTATTAATTAAAAACTGCTCAGGTCGAATGTCCATTGATCTATAACAAATCAAAAGGATTTCTTAAACTTAAGTAAGCCCAAAATTATTTGAGGAGTGTTCTTTAAAATATATAGCTATAGTGGATGGCAGGTGAATCCAAATCTTGATGTATCAGTATTCAGGTCAGGCAGCACCCTCACGAGTTTGTCTCATTACCCATAGTTCCCTGGGAGAGTGATCTCACCTGCTCACCAACGATCAGTTAAGGAAAGCCAGGGGGCAGCGTGACAGGCGTCCATCATCATTTGGCTGGGGCAGAGACGAGAGGAGAAAAAAGAGAAGGGGGAAAAAAAACAGATCTCTCCTCATTGAGCCCGTCCTCTGGCATCAGTGTCCCCTGTGTGGTGGAGGGGGGTGACGTGCCATCCTCCTGGGAATGTCACACACGCGCACACTACTGACACTCCATGTATCGAATTTGGCATTTGCCAACCGGCATGCTGGGTAAGAGATGTGTATCGCAAATTAAAACAGTACACCAGACAGCCAGAGGATGATGAATGGACAACTGTTTGGATGCCGGAATATCTCAGGGGGTCAATTTTCTCTTTAACTTGAATATATTGATATTTTATATCTCAGAGGTGTGACTGCTACATTGCAGCATCTCCACACAAACATCCATGCGGTGGCATGTATCCTGTCCTCCCTGCTTGGTCTGTGGCTTCCATCTTGTGTACCTATTGCTGGGATAATCACCCGGGGAGAGGCCTTAGGCCTGTCAGGGTTGGGATTCAACACCCAGCACTATCATGGTGCATGATTAAGCTTTTTTCTTTAAAAACAAATAAAATAACAAAGCAAATAGTTTTGCCTTGCAGCTGCCATGCCAGTTAGAATGTATAGCTAAACTTAATGAAAGCCTGGAGACGTGGTGAAGGAACAGCATGTCAGGGAGAAAGACAGGAAAATATAGATTGACAGATTTAGACAAAGAGAGAGAGAGAGAGAGAGAGAGAAAGAGAGTTGAGAGTGTGTTGAGAGAAAGAGATATTTTGTTCTGGGGATGCTGGCAACGCCACGTCAGTCTGTCTCTCGTTTCACCATGGAAACAATCAGCTGCACGGAGTGAGTGATAGGCATGACGTTTCTGTGGTTATAAGAGGGAGGGAGATGAGATACGGCCTCTCAATAAGATTCAATTAACTTTCAATTTACCTTAGCTACAAGCAGAGTGCAGGAGGAGGTCTTCAACACATAGCTGTCTCTAATACATTTCAGAATTAATTGGTTTTTATAATTGGTTGATATTCCAGCCTGCGCTACAAGCAACATAAGCCTGTTAAGAACACAAATAAAGAACTAAGTTCTTAAAAATTGAACTCCAAGAGCAAGAGCACATGAAGGTGATCAAGATCCATCTGCCATCAGTTTTCTGATGGTAATCTAATGAAGAGTTCCACAGGATTTTAGCCATGCTAGACACACCTCATACACATAATTATGTCGCCCGTCATTCAGCAACCTTCACATCTAGTCAGGACTCTCGAAGTCAGAGGGTGATATCTCATTATGATCTCCAGCCCAGTGGAGCTCTTTGCCTATGAAGTGGGCTATCATTTATTCGGCCAAGTTCCCCCTACCTTTCAGCCAGGAATCTCCTGACTCATTAGGACTTTTGGACGGTGGCTAGGATGGGTTCTTGTCCAGCAGAAGAGCATTCACATTACTTCTAACTTATCCTCAAGCATCACACTGATCAGTATTCGAGCGGCGTGGGATAGGAAGGTCATTACTGAATGCAAATAAATGTTACAATAGATAAAGTAGTGACCTGAGATTACACTGGGAAAAAAAATTGTGAAAGGTCAAATTTACATATTTCTTTCCCTCCAGCTCACTCTCTCCCTCTTTTTGTCTGTCTCTCTTTTCTCACTCTCTCTCTACCGCGCTCCTTTTTTCCCATTAGATCTTTATATACTTTTGACAGACTGCATGATTGCACTAGACTGTGCAGATCTTCATACCCACTCCACAAGAGGCCTTGAGCCATAGGTATGGCTCTTTGGATCTGCACACTTCAAACATCTACACCTCTGGTAACATTTTATCAGCGAACTGCTATATTTACCTTTTCTTTTATGTTTTAAAACTCTGTTTCATACACTTCGAGTGCCCTCAACTTCCCATCCTCTTTTAACGCTCTTCTCTATCTCTCTGACACACACACATACATACACTAGTACACACACATACACACACACACACACACACACACACACACACACACACACACACACACACACACACCCATACACACACACACACAGACAAACGCTCACTCTAATTTGAGCCAGGCTTCTCCGATGCAGTTGTCTTTCACAGGTCCTTGTGATTAAACTTTGGCCTCCGGCTTTCTGATTATCACCACTGCATGTGTTTGTTTCCAGAGGAGGCTGGTGACAAACAGAGACAGCAGGCAAACGGAGAGAGAGAAGGAGAGGGGTGGAGAAAGAGAGGGGGAGACGGGTGGAGAAAAAGAGGGGGAGAGGGAGGCTCTGCCTGAGGCATGTTGACATCCAATCTGGCAAAAGTCCTCCACAGACTGATATGCTGATGAAAAAAAACACTGTACTCTGTCGAAGCAATGGAGAGGGAAAACCTGTCACTGTACCTCTCTCTTTCTCTCTCTCTCTCTCTCTCTCTCTCTCTCTCTCTCTCTCTCTCTTTCTCTTTCTCTTTCTCTCACTCTCTTTCACGCTTTCATTCGCATCAGTATCCCTCCTCGAGAGATTCCTTTGTACTCCATTCGCATAATAACATCTTGAGTAGTTTGTTGGAATGGGGACGGGATGGGGACTTAGCTGATCTAAAAAACATCCTTGCCTGTATGCATAATTAATCTCAGGTCATTTTACAATGTTGAGGCCGGGGATCTCTCTACTCCCCCCTGCCCTTGCCAATCATGCTAATGTCACCGGGGCAGATTTATGCACGAGTGCTCAGCTTGGGGCAGATAGGCCACATGTGTCCAATGACATTAAATCTCGGCCACCGTGAGATGGTCACCCCGGCGATCTGATGAGGAGACGTTGTTTATTTTATGCTCACCCGGGCGCTGTCCTTTCGCACAACCCTCTCCTCTTCTCTTCTTGTGTCTCCCTTCTCTTCCTTATCATCTCCTCATTCTTTCCTTCTCCTCTTCTTCTCTCTGTACACGGTGGACGGTGTACAACCCCCCAAAGTACTTGCTGCCTTTTTTTCGTCACTTCGGTGACAGTAAATGGGTGAGTCATCAGGAGGTCAAGATTTACAGGGGAATGAACTGAAATGAGATGAAGGCAATGAGGATGATGCTGCCATCCAATTTATCTCAAGTGGATAGATAGACTCCATGTAGACTCTAATGTAGAGTTTATTAATCCAGCTTTATTTATGAACACATCGTCCACAAAAATCATACCAGGCCTACATGCATGTTTGCAAATTCAGTCTTAGATTTGTGTTCAAAGGGTTATTTTTTCTTTCATACTCTGTCAGCCCTCTTGTCAGTGAAAGTAAAACATCAGTGGTATCATTAAGTGCCATCTGCAGTGAACTGAGAGAAAGTTGCATCATGTTTTGGAGGGTGTGTGTTTGTGTTTTCAGCACTGTCAGAAAAGCGGTATTGTGAGAGTGTCTGGAGCTGACATGAAGCCTGTTATTTGAGTGCAACATCATTTCGCCTGCGTGTGGCTTTTAACCAGTCTGTGGTGCATCACAGCCAAAGGTAATGTGTGATATTCATGCCCAGGGTAACACAGAGAAGCAAAAACAAGCGAGGAAAGCCGGCATCCTTGCTTGCATCATCCCACCCGAGTGGCAGTAAAATTGACAACAAGGAAAAAATACAAAATAGAGTTAAAATATTCCATCACCACTAACGCTTCACAAAGTCCACATCCAACATGACTGGGAGAGCCCACAAACTGAATCAACAGGGGGAACTACTGAATACATCCTCATCCCTCATTCATTCTTGTCTGATAAACACAGACGTTGGACTGGCTACAAATGCTGTAAGTCAGCAAATGCATTCCACAATATGTATTTATCCATTTTGTCCACACATGCCTCTGACAAATCCTTGCTTGTTTGGTTTGGCTTGTTTTGCATTCACCATTTGACAATAATTCTGCCGTTAAAATCTTCATTCTGCCATGTTAATTCCTTTCTCAGCTTAATACTCATGGTGGAGGGAGTACTATTTGACTTTCAGACATGCATGGAAAGAGTCTCTGGCTTAGGGATCTAACATCTTCTATCTCCGCCCTTTGTACTATACTGCAGCTTGACCAATGTGACATTGGAACATCACTCAAAAAAGCAATAGTACCTCAAATAGATCTCTAGACCTTAACCTATGACCCACTTGGGAGATATTAAGGCAAGGCAAGTTTATGTATATAGTGCATTTCATACACAGAGGTAGCTCTGTGTGCTTTACATCAATAAAAGCAAAAGGAACATACAACTGAAAAATAAAGTGTTGAAGAGTGCAAATCAATAAAGGATACAAATATTTTATTACAGAACATGAAGTAAAATGTTCTTTAAGAAGAAAGATATAATAAGAATAGAATGTACATTTTACAGCTCAATCATAGGCACATGAAAAGGGCAATGATTTTAACCTGCATTTTAAAACTTGCTATGATTGGGGCCCTCTAAGATCGGCAACATAACAGCTATATGCAGCTTCACCATGTTTGGTTTGGACTCAACTAGCTGACCTGACTTTATATTCTTTCAACATATCAGAGATGTATTCTGGGCCCAAACCTTTCAGTGATATAGACTAATTGCAGCACTTGACAATCTATTCTGTAACCAGGGTAAGGACAGGTTTAAGGACTGGAGTGCTGTGCTCTGTTTTCCTGGCCCTGGTTAAAACTCTGGCAGCAGCATTTTGAATGAGCTGAGGGTGTTTAAGGATCTTTTGGGAAGACCAGTCCAGAGACTATTACATTAGTTCATTATATTAGTTCACCCTACTAGACATATAAGCGTCAATGAGGTTCTCTTGGGGTTTTTTGGGACACCAATCCCTTGATTCTGGCTTTATGTTTTAAGAAGATAGAAGGCTGTTTTGGTGATTGCTTTCATATGGTTGGTAAAAGTGAGATCTGAGTGCCTTTTATCTATTATCTATTTGCTATCTTTGTTTGGTAAACAGTCATCCTTTTGTTCTTATTATACTGAAGAAAACTCATCTAATTATTAGTTTGCTCTAAACATTGATGCAGAGAGTCTATTGGGCTGTAGTCATCTGATGAGAGAGACAGATATATCTGTGTATCATCTGGATAACTGTGGTAATCAGTGTTGTTGTTTTGTAGAATTTGACCCAGGAGCAGCAAATACAGATTGAATAGAAGAGATCCGAGAACTGATTACCGGGAGACTCCACGCCGTGGCTACTATCCGATTCAAAAGTCTGCCAATAGTGACAAAGTAACTCCATTCTTCTAAATAGGACCTGAACTAATTAAGCACTGCCCGGGAAACTCCTACCTAATTTTCAAACCTGTCTAGCAGTATTCTATAATCTAAAGTGCCGATTGCAGCACTGAGATCTATTAAACCAGACTGGTTTTATTCAGCCATGTAACATTTTTATACACTTTGAAAACTTTTATAATGGCTGTTATAGTACTGTGGTGAGGTAGGACAACTGATTGAAATTTGTCAAAATGACTGTTTGAGTTAAAATAAATTGCTGAGCTGAGTTGATTCAATACAACTTTCTCAATGATCTCAATAAAAGTATTTGAGACAGGGCTATGGTAGTTTAACACAGAGGCAAGTTAGTACAGCAGTGTATCGAGACAAGATGATGATTGTTTTAAACTGACCAAACTTAACTTAAAACTACAAAGGCTTTGCTTATAGAGATTATAGTGGATTTAAAGTTTAATTCAGGGTGCTATCAGTGGTCTGCTGCTGAATGTTTATATCCGGAAGGTAGGTTCCCAAGTCTTTCACTCTCTTCTTGTCAACATCTAATCGTTGATTAAACAGTGTTTCACATAAAGATACCACAGAGTTTTCAATCACCGATGTCGCCATATTCACACAACCAACGTTTCTGCTAGCTATGCTGCTCTCCTACTCTCCTAGGTGCTTTTGTGATGTGAGGGAATGACATCACATCATCATTTCTGGTCTCTAATTCGCCAAATAGTCCAATCGCGTTGAAATGAGAAACGATAGGAACCGAAACAATGACATTGGATTTTCTTTCAATCCGCCAAGGAGAAGCTGTCCCTGCCGAAATAACTGAGAAAAGTTAGAGGGCTGCCATAGACTGCCATATAGTCTGCGCCATAGACATATAAACATAGACATATAAATTAATTAATGTCTATGGTCGGCACCCCCAGGGAGGAGGGGCTTCTCTCAGTACTGATGAATATATTATGTTCTGACTCATTTTAGTGGTTGTTGACAGGGGCTTACGGTCTTCCACACACATTTAACGCGTCAACACGGTACATTTCTTATTTTAATGATTTGGTATAATGTTTTTTGACATATTTTCATCTCAAAATTGTAAGTGGAGCGGCACCCTTGCGCCCACTATTGACGCACCACCACTAGTTATAATGTCCATGGTGTTCCTCCATGGTGCTTTCTGAAGCTTTCTTGTCTTTTACCAGTTTAAAACATTCATGACACTGTTGGTTAAAAAAAAAATAAGTTATCAAGGAGTACATCAACTGTTTATGATAAGTTTATAAAAGTTCTAATCAGTGAAGATAATTAATCAGCTAAGAAATCAATACATTTTGTAGAGTATCTTAGAGGTCTATAATAAATTAAAACTACAATCTTGATAGCACCCTTCAGTATGAAACTGAAGAAATGAAATTACAATATGTAATGCAAAATGTAAATTGTAGGATATAATAATATCATTAACTAAAATTATTTGTTGGCTATAGGCCTAATATGAACTAGAGCTAGCTTTGTGAGATAATAGGAGCCCCTGGGGCAATCTGCAGTTGACGTAATACAGATAAAAGATTAGCCTAGTTTACTTCATTAGCTGAATGCACTCGATTTCTTCTACTTCTAATTAACACTGGAATTGTTGAAGAACAGCTCCTTGAAGAATATTCTAGGCATTCTGGATCCCAGCTTGTTCTCAGAACAGCTGTCAGTACCATCTGTACTGTAGCAGGGACCCTGAACACATCACACAATCCAATCGGTATTTTTTACACTTCTACTGCTATCAGTTGCACTCTCTGACCATCCTGTGCTTTGTGCTGCCAGGGGAGCTGAAGGACAAGGCAGCTACTGATGGTGTTAAAATGGCCTTAGATTTCTAAGAGACAGGGACAGGCGGAAGGGGTGCCCTGTGCTGTTTGGGCAAAGTCTTCTTTGGTTAAGAGTCGTGGGTTGGAGAGTGGGCATTTAGTTCCAATGTTGAGAAAGAGAGGGGTGACTAAGGTGACTGCTAGTGACTGTAGTGTCCTTGGTAGATAATGCCTGGCTGTATTCTGTTGTGAGGTGTTTGATGGTTCTTCATCATGGTCAGGGGAAGTTGGAGGACGCAGGTGGGTGCCAAAGAGCCTATAGTTTATCCTACAGTGCTCTCTAGCCATACTCAAGTGGACACCATCAGGCCTAAATCATTCTCATCCCCCTCAAAATTGTGAATATAATTCAGACCTCTTAGACTGCAGGTTCTGCTCAGCCATGTGTTGAAGCTGAGCAGTAGTGCATTAACGGTTCGAAGCGGTTCATCCACGGAATCGGTTTTCAGCTGCATTATTGCCTTTTTCCTCCGGGGACAGTAGCGTTAGCTTTCCAAGCTAATGATGAACAGTCCAGTGTAGACAACATTAGGACAGCAACCCTGTTGTTTCTTTTTTTTGGTTTTGCTCCAAACTACTACAAGCTAACGGGGTATTCCCACATCTTTGTCAGTTCTGTTTACTGATTTTGACTGAGCTCTGTTAAGCTTCGGATAATCTGTTGAGCTCTCTAACCTTAGTGCTTGTTATGCTGCGTTAGCCTTAGCTATTGTGGCTGTTGTCTTATCCTGTGCCCATTGAATAACACTAGCACATTTCTTCCATCCTTTTTTGGTTTGTGTTCTGGCAGAATGGTGAGTATTTTTGTGTCCAGGAGTTTGTAGCAGTTGGAGGAGCACGGAGAGTAGTGAGTGAGAAGGGCCATAATAGTCTTGAGTTCTGATGTTTTGACGACTTGAAGACAGATCACATAAAAGTGACAGATTCTATAAAAATATGTGCCTCTCCAGCAGATCTATCGTTAAATACAGCTCAATGTCTACTGTTTGCACTCTAAGCTTAATAAATAATGGAGGGGAAAAAAATAACTAAAAACTTAAAGCAAGCGGAGAGCATCCAGGTGAAAAGCAGGAGTTACATCATGATGATCAAGAAGAGTTTCTTTGTGTACAAAGCAGCCTTCTATCTATGACTGTCAATGCATTCTGTAGCGCAAACCAACCCCCTATTACCATAATTGTGACAAGACAGTGGAATTGGTCGTACATTCAAAGATTTTTCAAGAGGGTTTATGGCCCTGTTCACACTGCATGTGGTTTGGCGCGTGGCATCTGCATTGCCTGCATGAGACACGCATCTCAGGCGCAGCTCGAACCGTGCAGTAGACACAAGTCGTGTAGAGTTTTTGGCGTGGAGCTTTTATGTCATGATTATGTGTTATAGTCATATTGAAATTATTCCAGCAACATTATATAAACTGACACCTTTCACTGTAGTTTCAATGTCTGTGCTATATGACACAGACATGAAAGTAATAGAAATAGGCCTATTATATACAGTACTGTGCAAAAGTTTTAGGCAGGTGAGAAAAAATGCTATGAACTAAGAATGCTTTGAAAAATGTAGACAATAAACGTTTTTTTTTATCCATTTACATGGTAAGACTGAGCACAGCAACAAGACACAACGTAGTTATACTGCATCAGCAGGGTCTCTCCCAGACAAAGATTTCAAAGCAGACAGGGGTTTCAAAATGTGCAGTTCAAGCTCTTTTGAAGAAGACGTTGAGGATCGTAGACGCAGTGGTCAGCCAAGGAAACTTAATGCAGCTGATGAAAAACACATCAAGCTTATTTACCTTAGAAATCGGAAGATTTCAAGCAGTGGCATCAGCTCAGAACTGGAAGAAACCAGTGGTACCCAGGTACAGACATTTACTGTCCGGGGAAGTCTGGCCAGAAGTGGTCTTCATGGAAGAGTTGCAGCCAAAAAGCTCTACCCCGACAAGGAAACAAGGCCAAGTGACTGAACTAAGCACGAAAACATAGAAACTGGGGTGCAGAAACAAGGTGCTCTGGACTGATGAGTCAAAATTAGAAATATTTGGCTGTAGAAGAAGGCAGTTTGTTCGCCGAAGGGCTGGAGAGAGGTACAATAATGAGAGTCTGCAGGCAACAGTGAAGCATGGTTGAGGTTCCTTTCCAGTTTGGGGCTGCATTTCTGCAAGTGGAGTTGGAGATTTGGTCAGGATGAATGGTGTCCTCAATGCTGAGAAATACAGGCAGATACTAATCCATCATGCAATACTATCAGGGAGGCGTATGATTGGCACCAAATGTATTCTGCAGCAGGAACAAAACCCCACACATACAGCCAATGTCATTAACAACTATCTTCAGCTTAAAGAAGAACAGAAAGTCCTGCAAATGATGGTATGACCCCCACAGAGCCCTGATCTCTACATCATCGAGTCTGTCTGGGTTTACATGAAGAGACAGAAGAATTTTAGGAAGCCTACATCCACAGAAGATCTGTGGTTAGTTCTCCAAGATGCTAGAACAATTCACCAGCCGAGTTCCTTCAAAAACTGTGCGCAAGTGTATCTGGAAGAATTGATGCTATTTTGAAGGCAAAGGCTGGTCACACCAAATATTGATTTAATTTAGAATTTTCTTCTGTTCCTTCACTGCATTTTGTTAATTTATGAAGAATTGATGAAAATAAACTGTTAACACTTCCATTTTTGAAAGCATTCTTAGTTTACAGCATTTTTTCACACCTGCCTAAAACTTTTGCACAGTACTGTATATTTTTTTTTACGATTTTAGCAATTGGATGTTATGAAAGGGGAAAATGGAGGCTACATGTGAAGGCCTACAATATAGAAACCCAATGAAGGCTATAATTAGATAACATAAATAAGTCAATAGTCAACTGGTCAACTTTCTGGTCTTCACTTTTTCGGTCCACTCATCAATGATGGATGATACCAGACTGATTGTGTATTGACAGTCATCTTCAACTCAATGTTGAAAGATAGGGCTGGCAGTACCGGCGCTGCAGGAGACATGTCGGCTGTGAGAATAAACACAAGCAGCCGAGACGCAACAGTTTCACAATGCAGCCCAAAAGAGCGTTATGTGGTTATTGTTGTCTAAATCACTGGTGCCTCCATATTGCTATGGCTTGAAGCTTAAGCTTTTCATGTCTGTTTCATGTCTTCATTGGAGTGAATGAATGTATTTATATTGCTAAAACTCAAATTTTAAAACTGTTTTAGATGTTTAAATTCTACATTATGTATGTGTATGTGTATGTATTTGTATGTGTATGTATATATTTGTATTGTGACAGTCAACCAGGTGATTTCAAAACCGTAAGGAAAAACAAAAAACCAAATCGGCATATTTTTAGCTGTGAAAAGTCCAGTAACTGTAGGTATGTTGACGAATAATCTATAGCATGGAACGTCTCTCGTCCAATCAGAAACAGCTAAATTAGGCGCTAGAACCCAATTGTTTTATAATGTATGATATGTACTATTTTACATATATTTTTTTTTACAATATATTTTTTTAATTGATAAATCAAAGTGTCCCACCATCATGGTTCTGATATCACCAGTTTATAGACAGACTTGTCTGACATCAATATCTTTTGAGATAGATGTAAAAATAGATGTAAAAGAGATAGATGTAAAAATATGACAATTTGATATACTGTATCTGAAAACAATTGTTCCTTAATATGAAGACTAATATAAAATGTATACAAGTAATATCACATCAAATGATGGCAGGTGTGATGTTTTGGAAAAATCATAAACCATGAATGACCTCTTATATTGACAAGAGATAGACGTTTAGAAATAAAGGTGGTGAAATTATGCTGGAAATAGCCAAGGGCTAACAATTTTAGTCTTTCACTAACTAAAATAACTTTAGCATTTAATCCTTCAATTATATTGATTGTTTGAACATTGATTTATCCCCCTCAAATATGCAATTGAGTAAGTTTGGCAGTTGAATTCTTATCCTGTTTATGTCAGTACACCATATATTTGGATATAGTTAATATTCACATCTTCTTTATTTCTCTCTCTTGATCTCTCTGTTTCTCTGAAGCTTCACTAACCAGGAATCTGAACAATGCCCCCCCCCACCCACACACACACACACCACACCCTCCTGTCTTGTGTGCTAGTGCTGTTTGCTCTTATGTGCATTTCATATTTGAACAGCAGGGGTGTAACTGTTGTCCATTTCATAAATATTCTGTCCTTCTTAAGTTGCTCTGATTTATTAACCAGTTGTCAGCGTATGGCTATGAGGTGCCAATTTCCATTAATGAGTTGTGTGTTTATGACAGAAGGGGCTCGTAAAAGGCAGTGGGGAGGACAATGGGGTAAGGCGGGCGGGTACCATTCACCATGTGCGTAACGTCCCAATACACAGCAGAAATCACAAATTTATGAATTGGAAAAAAATTGACCATCTCCGGGCTTCGAAAACGAACAACGTTGCGTCTCCACGGAGAGTGCGTGTGTTGCGTCTCCACGGAGAGTGCGTGTGTTGCGTCTCCACGGAGAGTGCGTGTGTTGGCTGAGAGGCAGGTGGGCACTGTTCTTTTTTTTCTCCTTCCCTTTCCAAGAAGTTAGAAGTCAATAACTTTCATGTCCTGATTCAGACCACTTAATTCAATCAATATAGCCTTCCTTTTAAAATAAAACAAGTTTGATTATGGGTCCTGAGTGGCAAAGGACATTAAAGCTAAAGTTATGTGTGACACACACTAACACACACACACACACACACACACACACAGACACACACACAGACACACACAGACACACACACACACACACACACACACACACTCACACACAAACACACACGCACACGCACACGCACACGCACACGCACACGCACACGCACACTCACACTCACACTCACACACACAGCTCTGCTCCCGCACAGAACAGACAGGAGTTGTCTGTAATTGTTGCCTGGGCTTATATGAATTTGCCAGTGCCTTTTGTGACACCCTTATTCAATCTGACTAACACCACGGGCAAAGATTATTCAAAATAGTCTTTTTCCGATTTGATTAGAGAGGTAGCCATGGGGAGGAAGGATCCACGACAGGGTTTTACCTCCCAGCATGCTTCATTCCTAGTGAGGCATCGGCGAGGCATCACTTCCCTGTCAAATGACAGCACTGTGGAAAGAAAAAAAACACTTCCCTGTCTCTAACTCCCCCCTCCCATTAAATCTGGGTGATTGACAGGGAGGTGAATGCTTCTGGAGAGCTCAGTTGCTGATGGCGGGCTGGGCTGACAGTGAGGATGACGGTTGCGAAGTTGACGTTGATGGCCACAGATTGATCACTGAACTGATAAGGTAGTTAATGGGATCAATTTTGTATTGTAGCTATAAGTCATAATTGAGAAGTGGTTCACGGTAATGATTCTGGGTGGCACATGCCAAGTTTACGTCAGAAAGAATCTGGAGAGACGCAGCAGAAATGCATATTAATGTCATTCACCTTTTTTTTTTAAATAGAATACAATAATTTTAGTGTTTTTTTTTTACCTATAATGTGATTGCCACTGAAACTATCCTAATATATATATGAGCGTTCTTCAGACTATTTATAACAATATGTTGGTACTACTACTACTACCTTTCTACATATCCATGACATGTCCTTCCCGTTTGTTGTTTTGTTTGTTTGTTTGTTTTTCTGTGAGGCATTTCAGTTCTGTTTAGAATATTAAAGTTCTGCAGGAATTCAAAGTATGACAGTATTGTAGTACAGGTCGTTTTTCTGTGACTCCAAAGACTAAACCTTTCAAAGTGACAAGATGCTCATTCAAATTATGGCAAAGATTCTACAAGACAAATAGACAAGAGACTCATTCAAAGTATGACAAACATTTTACAAATATGAAATAAGTCCTCCACTTAGAACAGGAAAAATATGAGCAGTCTTGATACTTTGAGAAACAAACTTCATATGCTCATGAGCTCACAAGTCAGGTGTGTGTGTTTGTTGGTGTGCACTCAAAGACCTTATAGGCCTTTGGGGGTGGGAGGTCTTATCTGTCCGCTGACTTCATGGTCTCTCGATGCTCACCACAGCCGGATTACATGATGCGTTATCAATTATTAATAATGACTTTGATTTTGCGGACATCAGATAAATGCTCGGGCGAAACGGATCCACGCGATAGACCTTGTGAAACTCAACCCTCCCCCTTCCAAAAAAAAAAGAGGGAAAAAAAGAACCCAGAGGAGGAGGAGACACATTCCAGAATAATTTCAGCCTCATGCAGGGACTCTGATGAGCCACATCAATCAACGTTTGCAAAGCAGAGTCTGAAGCCTGACAGAGAAAGAGAGCGAAACAGGCTGTAATGGAGACCGATCAATGAAGCTTATCTGTAATGCGTTTGGATCGTAAATATTGATCGCCCTTCTTATGGTTAAGACACATAGGTGTCTATGACTCAGAGTCAGAGAATATGAGCCCATCGGGTGATGAAAATAATTCAGTGATTTTTGTCAGATAGCAGCTTAAAATGATATATTGAAAAGTAAAAATCCTGGGCTTAGGTAAGGACATATTCACGCTTTCAGTCAAATAGAGAAAGACATATGACTTCATAACATGGCACGTTATCTGGCGGGGCAGGAAGCTCCAAGGTCATTTTCTAATGCAACTTTTATTAAAGAATAACAAGTGTATTTTATTCCCGTACTGAAATGACTTATTTAAAACTATTACTGAGGTATTCCAGTCTTGCGTATAGCAGGAATTCATCATCTTAGAATTCAGTACATGATGAACTTCTGAGTGAGTAACATGCAAGTTTTTAAGAATAAGAAAACTTTTTTTCCCTCAACATTTTTACAACTCAATATTCACTCTGAAAAGATTGTGTCAAACTAGGGACATAAGCTTTACTGTCAAAGAAAATACATTTGCTGTGTTATTGACATGGCAGCTATCTGAGTTTTTTTATTAAATAAACACATCAAACAATTTAGCTAGTCTCCCATGCTCGCAAGGTGTGCTAGTCCATCAAGTCAAATCTGTGTTATCTCTCGTTTAAAAAAATGCTTTGATGAAGGAGGTAAGGAGGAGTTATTGTGGACTGTATTGTTATCCACAGTATGTGCTGACTGTAGGCCAAGTCTTGCACATTTTTAGTTGCTCTGACACCCACTTCCTGAGTCCCACTGCACCCATTCTGTGTACAAACATGGATAGAAGCTATTTTGTTGACTTTACAAGTACTGCTAAAGCCTGAGACGGAGCCAACTTCACTCACCCAATTTCCAAAGACACAACCCTAAATATTGACACTGCTTCAGTTTGTACAGTATAATATGTCTCACAACATTTTGGATAAGAAAATAAACTTTGAATGCTTAAATTTGACCTAGGCTTGCAGTGGAGCTTGATAAAAATGGAAAGTGTTGTCAACAGGATTATAACATGGGCTGATGTCTGATGGACCTCTCAGGCTTTCCACAGTCTCCTTCGTCCACTATGATCCACATATCACCTTTCAGAGAATTTTCACCAGTAGGGAGAGCACTGAACCAGCCCCCACCAGCCATGTATCTACAGCCATGCTAGTCCAGTACAGCTTATCTGAGCGTTAAATAGCCCTGACAGGGTGTTGTTGCGGTTGGCAGCACGGCTAGGTACTGAGGCTGGTTGAAGCACTGGGTATAAGGATAGAGGAGGCACTCCTCCCCCACCCCACCTCTCCGCGGGCCCATTGGCAGATAACTTTTTTGTCAGGCAGGGGGTCCTAAGTGCCACCAAGATCACTGCAAAAACCTCCCTGACCCCGGGCAAGGCTTCAGTAAGCAGCTCCAGTTCCCCCAAGAAATCAGCAGCACACGCTGTTATGACCTGATACGGCGCTGTGGTCAAGGGAGGCTAAGGCTGCCGGATAAGCTGTCAGTCCTTGGGCAGGAGGGAGCAGGGAAGCGCGGCTCACGAGGAGAGACTGATTGCAGAGTGAGGATCCCCTGCATCCACATCCTGCCTAAGTAGCATGCAGATGCCTTGATAACTTGTCTCCTGAAGGCCGAGGTGTGGGAGGGAGCATCGTGAGAGAGAGAGAGAGAGAGAGAGAGAGAGAGAGAGAGAGAGAGAGAGAGAGAGAGAGAGAGAGAGAGAGCAGTGGAGGAAGGTGAAGGAGAATGAGGAGGAGGAGCAGGAGGAGGTTGGACCTTGGCCCAGGGTGAAAGACAAGCAGCTGGGGGACATGGACCAGACACAACCGAGACCAGCAGCAGCATAGCTTTGAGGGGAGATTTTTCCTCTACTGTCCAGCCACAAGGAGAAAGTATGGTGGATTGGTAGGTTCTGACTGAGGACCCCACTACTGCTGGCTTTGTTAAGCGGCAGGAGAAAAGGAACAAACAGGAACACACTCCTCCTGGTACCATAGCAAAGAACACATTGGCTTTGCATGGTTTGTTAACATGACTATGCTTGTAGGCTTCCCCTCAAACCCTTTAAGAATTTAGCTTGAATGGACAGTTTCTGTGGTAACACTGATTAAGATCAGAGAACTAGAAGAACACAGAACACACAGAATATCACACAAGAGGATTATGGTGCAGAATTATTTCAGGAAGAATTAAAACTTAATTAGTTCACTGTTTTAAAGTGCTTCCTATAATGGAGGAGATTGGAGTTAATTGGAAGCAATATCAAACATGGTTTCCCTACGCTTATTGTTTGTCTGTACATTGTTTTGTTTTAGATTGGATTTAAGTATAGGTCAGTTAAATCTCAAGCAATATTGTCCAAGGGCTAATCACAACTGACGCTGACTGTAACCACAGCAAATTATATTTATTTTATATATTTTTTGTGATGCATGTTCAACTTACATAGACTACCAGGAAAATCCATAAACAAAATACTGCATGAAAGCTGGATCAGAGTTGAGGATAATGGTTTGAATGTCACAAGCAAGAATAGGAGTGAATCACTGACTCTGTATTAACCATTTATTATTTTCTGAATTGGCCCAATCAGCAGTTTCCAAATTAAACCTGCCAATCAAAAAGCAAAATGCTGACCTGGCTAAAGCCATTGACCTTCCCCTGTTAAATTGATTTCCATGATATACATATGCACGACATAAGCTGGGTGAAGGACAGAAATCTTTCCGAGTGTATGTAATGGTTCATGCAAAAGACCCAGGAGATATGCTACCCTTCTTGGCCAGTGTATCCAATTCCTCCTAGTTAGTGTACTGATGCCATGCAATGACAAACTGTCATTTCACCATTCCAAGATTTCCTGATACAATCTCGTCACAGGGCACACACATTTTGTAGGCAGGTCTGAAGCACACACACACACACCCACACACACACACACACACACACACACACACACACACACACACACACACACACACACACACACACACACACACACACACACACACACACACACACACACACACACACAAACATAAACACACACACACACACACACACAGACACACACTCTTTCACACACACACACACACACACACACACACACACACACACACACACACACACACACACACACACACACACACACACACACACACTAGGCTTATGCAAACATGCATACTAATCTAACTCTAACAAAGGTAGAGTAACCTTATAGCAAAATGATGCCCTTGGTACCAAGGATGGGTAGAATCTTATTTCATTGGTATACAGAAAATAAAGTGCTAACAAGAGTTCTTGAGGTTAGGGAAGGTCCTTTGGGAGGGGAGGGTATCAGTAGAACTCCAAAGTGCCGTTCTGTTGAGCCAAGTGGGGTTTGTCCAGAGGAGTCTAACCCCTAACTCTCAAGGACCGCGGCGAGGAACTAGCATGCCCAAAAATAAAATCCCCCACTGAAACAATTAGGGGTTGCATGTTCAGGAGCTAAATAATGTATCCGTTATTGATTTCTCCGTTCCGGTAACGGAGAAACCAGTGTGATTTGATATCACTGCTATGTATGTGTGTGTGTGTATGTGTATGTGTGTCTGTGTGTGTGTGTGTGTGTGTGTGTGTGTGTGTGTGTGTGTGTGTGTGTGTGTGTGTGTGTGTGTGTGTGTGTGTGTGTGTGTGTGTGTGAGTGTGAGAGACAGTGAGCTAGAGAGAGAGAGTGTGAAAATGATCCAGGCATTTTGGTCACACACACACAGTGGCTTTGGCAGGAGAAATTGGTGATGCTGGAAACAGAGAATACGAGAATAAGAGGAAGCCAGTTCAGTGCAGCCAAGTGCACCTTATGTGGGACTGTGTTTGTGTGTGTGTGAGTGTGAGTGTTGTTGAGTGTTTGGGAGAAATGAAGAGATGAGGTAAAGAGAGTAATATTAGGAACACACCATCTGGTATCTCCTGCTCCTGCTCCTGCTCCTGCTCCTGCTCCTGCTCCTGCTCCAGCTCCAGCTCCAGCTCCAGCTCCAGCTCCAGCTCCTGCTCCTGCTCCTGCTCCTGCTCCTGCTCCTGCTCCAGCTCCAGCTCCAGCTCCAGCTCGGGTGTTGGGGATTAAGGGCAGCAAATTGACAGCAGCCCAGGAGCAGCAGATGTGGAACGGCCATGAGCACCACTCCACAGCAGTGTATTGTGGGATACTCAGCCTCCCAAATGGGTTATCATTGATTTGGGCATTTTTGGTCAGAGGGGGATCAAATTTCAACTCAATGATAAATGTTCAAATCCAAAACCGGTTCTCTGTATGAGTGGTGTTTCTTTTTTTGCACTTCAACACAGACACTTTAATCACTATTGTATTTTTTTTTCTCACCCACATGTTGTGACTGTCTCTCGCTCTCTCTGATTTTCTCTCACACATCCACAATTTCTGGAGAGCAATGTTTTAGTTTGTTTTTTTGCAGAGGTTCACATTTTCAGGGCCAAATGCACTGCATTTTCTCTCAGAATTACCCAACCTTTACCCAAATTACCCAACCTTTACCCAAATTTCTTCCACAGGTCATTCTTCCTTATGAGCTCGCTCAGTTCCTCGATAAATGTTATTATTGCTCTATTTCAGCAGAGGTTTTTTTAAACTTTCGTTTAACGCCAAAGCCCCCCTGCCCCCCAACAAGCCCCCCCCCCCCCCCCCCACACACACACACACACACACACACACTCACAAAAAGAGCAGTCTGTGGCAGTATGCCATATGACAGCCTATCCATCTTCCAGTGATTACGACAACTTATCACACGGCACTGACTGGGCACAGGGCCGCTCATAATTCATTACACACTTGGCTATAGATTGAAGTAATTTCCCAAGCGCTGCACGCTGTAAACCTCACTGCTCCACCTGCGTTCATATTAAGGGCAGTAATATGCATTCTATCGCTGCGTAATATCTGTAAAACACAAGAAATGCTGCATCACAGATGCAATTAAAATGTAAATGTGTTTGTGTTAACCACTCAGACGGAGGAAGCTCCCACTCCTCCTCTCTGTGTTTTTACTCTATCTTCTCTCTCTCTCAGTCTCTCTTTATCCATCGCTCTCTCTCAATCCCTCTCCCTCTCACAATCCCTCTCTCCACCTACTTTCCTTCCCCCCTCTCTATCTGATGAGCGGGCCCAAACCTCTGGGGACTTCACAATAATTTATATGCAAATCAGATGCCATCTATTAGCCTTTCATAAAATCAGTTTAGATTATTGGAAAATCTGAATAACAGCCCATGTGACCTGGGTTTGGGTGGAGGGCCTGCGCTGCGCTGTGCCGTGCTGCGTCGGGCGATAAAGCGAGGAGAGGGGGAAATACCAGCAAAGACTCGGAGATGCTGCAGGAGATTACACGTGGTCCTGATGAAACTCACCATCATAATCCCCATCTCCAGGGCAACAGTGATTGATGGGTTTTTGGAAATAATGCAATTTTTAATGATGCACTTGTTGTTATGAAGTCTATGGGATCTGAGAGGAGGTTTTCTTTTTTTCTACTTCTTCTTCTTCTCACTGTTAAAGTAAAAGGCATACACCTATGATAAGAAGGTTTTATATTATAGTGGAATACTATTTTACGATTCATTTTGGAATTCAATGTAACCCAGGTTTTCTTGAGTATCTTCAAGATGTGGTACACAAACAAACTACACTTAAAAGGGAAAAATGATATTTATATTGCTGAAAATGAATGAATATGCTGCTCAAATCAATGACAAATAATAATTGTATCTAATTTTATTTTGATAGGCCAACATAAGTAACAAAAAAAACATCTGTAGACAATCTGTTGAAAATGAGAAATACAAATGGACTGAAAGAGTTAGGGTCAGGTTTGGATGAGAATTGATGCTAAATGGTCAGCTTCTGATAGTCTACCAATCCTGCAGCTCACTGGAAAAGTCCATTAAATGAGCTTCAACCATTTTTCTGTTCACAATACAGCTTTCTTAATTTACTAACCTCTTTTACATCTCGATCAACTGCAGGAGTTATATGGGCCATTCTACCGAATTCATGTAATATGCAGTCCCTCAACAATAAAAACTATTTACAAAACAATTAGGTATTTAGGCATAGATATTTAATTAGAAAATGTTATGGTCTATATAAACCCAATGCATTACATGAGATAGTGATAAGCTAAATATATACAAAATCATCATTTACAGGGTACTTTCTATTGGGAAGTAGCTATTGGGAAGTAGCTGTCCCCAACCCTGACATCTAAATTTCAATACACTTTTCAATTTTTTTCAATTTTTGATTTTTTTCAATGATTTAATTTCAAAGATCTTTATGATTGGGTTGAAACAGAACTTGGAATATTTAGATTTAATTTGGGGGATTAATTTTTAAATCAATTTACTATACTCAAAAAATCATGTCCCTAGTTTTCATGTCACTACCGAAACACAAGAGTTTTAGTCCATTGGCTGAGCCTGTGTTTTAGCCACGACTCTGCATTTTTGACCATGCAGTGACACTGCATCTCTGTCCCTCATGGTTGAATGGTAAGTAGCTAAATCCCATAGTTTTTATATAAATGTGTTCCAAAGTCTGAAAATCGACGTGTAACCTTAAGAATTGTCACTACCGAAACGCATGTTTTCTTCAATTTAGTAAACCTTTTGGGGTTTCATGGAAAATCTTCAGTTTGTATGTGTGTTCACCTCTACAAAGATGTGTTTGCAAGCCGTGTGCGTGCTAGAATTCTTTATTTATGCTTCAAATTAGCTAGAATTGTCACTACCGAAACAGTCACTACCGAAACATATGGTAGTGACTAGATGATTTCGGTAGTGACAAAATGAAATGGTAAGTTGTTCAATCCCATAATTTTTAAATAAATGTGTTGTGTGGACTAAAGGGCAGCTCAGAGCACCTTTTGGATAATTTTGGGAGAGAAATGAACATCCATCCAACAGTGCAGTCACTACCGAAACAGTGCAGTCACTACCGAAACAGATCAATTGAACTTGAAAATTTGGTAAAAAATTCATTTCTATGGATTTCATTGTGAAAACCTTCAAGAAATATTTGTAAAAATACTCTTCAGAGAAGGGAAGGAAATACAATCTGAACAGTCAATAATAATACTTTTTTACTATAGTAAATGTGATGTTTCGGTAGTGACAATTTTTGGAAGAGGAAAAACATTCCAACACAGTCTGAAAATACAATATAAAACTTGACTGTTCTTTTACTAGATATGTGTACTTTAGATATGGTACAATATACATACGGACAAAGTTTTGGGAATAAACCATAAAAAAATTCAAAATATATCCGACATGACTTTGCATCAATTCGGTAGAATGGCCCATATATGTCAATGAGCATGTACACATCCATTGCATACACACAGACAAACCCACACACATGTAGTTTATGTAAATACTCATTTTATCTGTTCAGTACAGACCACCTTTATTTCAGTAACTAAAACCCCAAACACATACCATGCACACATTTTCAAAGGGAAGACGTTCAGGAAATAATCATTATGACATGAATTATGGGCCAGTTTTCAATTATGGAACAGTCATGGAACCTCAGAAATGGGTGAAAGATCTTGATTTTTTTTCAAGCAAACACATTAAATACTGAAATCAACATAATTTCCTCGGCTCCATCCCCTATCCAGTTTGACAGGAAGATGACCTGACTCTAAACACATTACCACCTTGATTTTAAAGATGGCCAAAGACATTCGCCAGCCATCCATTGCGGTGCAAGCTGTGGCACTTATTAAGAGATTCCTTTGCACTCATGGCACACAGTAATGATTTACATTATAAATGTCGGGCATTTTGGATCAGCACATCCGAAGGTAATGGATATGTTTGTAGCGCTGCACATAATTAAATGATGAGAAACTGGCAGATGAGAGCGATGGTATAATTCTTCAGCGATGACATGTAACTAGGATCATTACGTGCTGGATTTAGTGCCTTCCTGTTGCTTTCTCCGCCACGCTCATCGGAGAGAGCTGAGCGAGTTAGCGCTTCCATCGCATGCATTAACACGCGTCTGACAGAGGTCCTCTAATGAAGAGGTTTTGAAGAGACTCTCACCCCCGAATACGCACACCCCACCCCACACACATAACCTGTTTCATTGTCAGCCCCCCCACCCCCCCACCTTCTATCATTTGGGAGACATCAGAAAAAAAAAAATCACAAATCTTCTAAGCGTCTTCAGCCCCTCTCCACGGGATAAATCCTTTCACGGTTTAATCTGCCTCTTCCGAGCGTGCCGGTCGCCAATTCTTCTCCTCCTCTCCTCTCCTCTCCTCTCCTCTCCTCTCCTCTCCTCTCCTCTCCTTTCCTAGCACTGCGTGTCGAGCCTCACCTCCCTCACTCCTTTACGCTCTCTGTCTCTAAGCACTCATCTTTTGGGGGCCTCGGCCTTGTCCGTTTGAGAAGCAATGTGTATGCCAGGCCAGAGCTGGTCTCCAGTATGTACTGACGCGCAGGAGTTTCAGGCCCTGGCTAAGCTGCCATTTTATGTGACAGACTCAAGTGTTTTTTTCTTTTCTTGTCTTTTTTTTCTCTCCCTTACCCTCTTTCGTTTCCGACCCCAGGATGTGTCTGTCTAGAGTGGGGCCGCGTCTGGCATGAATTTAGATATTTTATCGGCAAGGCAGGTAGGGAGGGGAAGACAACGTGAGCTGCAAATCATATTTCCGGGAAACAGCAGCCTCAATAGCTCATCCTGCTGGAGATCAGATGAGGTTTCTTGGCCTTAAACGATAAAATCCTGTTGAATAAAGGCAACGTCCCACTGGATAAGCTCGGTCTTCTGAAAATAACATAGAGGATAAAGTATTGTCCACATGTTAAAAATGCAGACTTCAAAAATAGTATTAGCACTCCTTGCCAGTGGTAGAAAAAAATAATCATTTATTTTCAGCGTTTCCTTTGTGCAGTACCGATTCTGATAACTGCTCGACAGACCAGCTCGACGGTCAGTATCGACCCCGCTGTGCAGGTTATTATACGGTTACTTGCCAAAACAATAAAAGACATTCCTCCAAAATATAGTTTTGAATGATTTTTTTAAGTCGTTTTGTGGTTTCCGCTGAGAAAGAAATAGTTCATCATAGCAAACATTAAACTCTTTGTAAGATATTCCTATTGGCAAACATCTATCACTGTCTTTCCCCACCAACCTTGCCACTGGAACAAACACAAGCACACATGACAGACAGACACACACACACACGCACACACAAACATACTCAGATGCATGCAGAGACACATGCAATTTGATGCCTCCAACTTCATTTAATAGGATTGACCGCCACGGCTGACATTGATGCATTCACCTTTGCAGATGAGAGGGAGCTGGGGGAGCGGAGGCCTTCATAAGGGGGATGCTATCTCTTCTGAGCATACCTGTGTTTATGTGCCTCTCTGCTTAGCCTACTTCCTGCTCAAGCTGCCACCGCAATCAATCAGAGAAGACACCATAATGGCCTGAAGGGGGGGTGGGAAAGAGGGAAAGAGAGAGAGAGAGAGAGAGAGAGAGAGAAAGGGAGGGTGGGTAGGAGGCAGTGGGGTGAAAATCATTACACTTGCTTCCGTTGGCTTCTATACATGATGTACATGCTGGTGAAAGATATGGTATTGAACGCTGTTATGGCTAATTCAGATATTGATTGGTCAATAATGTCCCATATGGGGCTTGGTCATTTATTATTGTTGTATCTATGGTGATGGTTTAGCTTTTTGTAAGATTACATTATGCAGACCAATTATTTATCAGACATCTAGTAAGCGGTACATTTACATTTTGAATGCTAAAATAAAGAACACATTATGTCTTAGGATTACTGTCCATTTTTTTCTGTTTGAGTCTTCCTGGTTTGGCTGCCTTTTTCCCTGCTTCTCTGTGTAGTCTCATTCCTCAGCAACCTGCTATAAAACATTTGTGACACCCTGAATTATCCATCTTTCTGAGGGATGGCAAGAAAAGCAATAATTCATCTTAAAAACCCAATTTTGCAGAATAAACACCGTCAGTACACAAAGGACGACAGCGACCATGAAATAAAATGATTCTGAGCTGTAATTAAACCTAAAGCTCTACACTTTGTGGCACTAAAAAAGGGGGTAGCTGTTGTGCAGGCATGTCTTCTGAGTGAGCACTTTTAACCATGTATGCGCAGAGTGCTATTATCAGCACAGCGAAAAGAGAGAGAAGAACATAGAGGCGCTGTGTTTGTGCCACACCTGAAGGCGATAGAAGGGGCTATTTGAAGAATATATTTAGACAGAAGACAAAAAAAAACTGATTTTATGAAGAATTGATGTCTGTGTATTGAGTGTCGTCTCTGAATTTCAGCCTTCATCACACAAGACAGGCAGTGACAGCAACAGACATTTTGATCATTACATTAGTCTTTAAAACCACAAGGCCCATCCCTCAGGTCTGACTATGTCCTGCTGCCACTTCCTTTTCCTTCTAAATGGGGGCGTCTGTCGGAGCGTCAGTCCCTGCACTCTTGCTCTGGGCTTATTATCCCCTCAGATGGAGCATGACTGAAAACATGTCCCTGCCTGTCCAGTTGTTTAGTGGGGCTGCACAGAGAGAGGCTCATAGCGGCCTGTTAGCGGCGCATTTGGCCTATCGTGTGGAGTATGGCCAAGGGAAAGCTCCGTGAGAGCTCCGAACTGACCAGCAGGAGCTCCCACAATGCCGCGTTGCTAATAGCAACCTCATCTGGCTAGCTGAGAGCAGCCAGCAAAGTCCCACCCACGAGAGGCACTCAGTGCTTTTGATTGACAAGTTCTTTGCAGGTTTTTGCGTCTGTAAAGCCAATTTGATAGCGTGTTGATGAAGGTGAGCGATAAAGAAACATTAGTGTGTTTCATTTTTACATTGCTCTTTTGACATATATGACATGGTCAGAGGAACTGCACTTAATTTATTCATGAGATGTCACTTGATTTTTGTTTTCCTGTCACACAAATGCGTTTGTCATACAAAGATATTTGAGTCAGGACTGGAAAAAGTGATCATACAAATAAATACACTGTCAATACAACCGTCCACAGAAACCCTATATAACAAGCCTTTTATGAAAAACACGATTGCCATCTCCAACCATACACCCATAATTGTAAGGCTGACAAGATGTGTAGTGGTGGATTGTCTTTCCATCGTAGACAATCCTCTTACACAGTTCCTCAGGGCAGTCAGGTGGACAGATGTGTGGACATGCTTGATGATCAGTGTGCAGCTTATTGGTTGGTGAAAGGGCTTGGCAACCGCTGTGCTCAGCCTAGCACATCAGTCCTTTGTCGTGACGGTATGGAAAATGTAATAGAGGTGGCTGGCTGATGCAGACACTGTCAGAAGACTTTACTCCTCAGTAGCCCTAGTTGGTCTTCAAACTCTCCTGGGGGTTCTAAGGAGAAAGGCATTGACGTGCTTGAGATTACTGGGCTTGGGAGAGCGGCCCCTAAAACAAATACAGAAACCAAAGGTGAAAAAAGGTAATACAGCATGAAACTCCTTGAGCTAATTGAAGGAAGCTAAAGTGAAAGTTAGCAGCGGTGCTGGTTGTTTGTTCCAAAATGTCTTGAAATACAGAAAAAAAGTTTGTTATCTTTGATTGGCCTGCCATTCCTGGCTTAATTGTACCACAGGGACTCTGCAGAACTCTCTTGTCTCCATCTTCAATAGAGTCATCATCCAGGAAGCACATAACTGTAGCACACATCATTAATTGCCACAAAGAGCACGTCTGTTTTGTCTTCATTTGGACTGTTTTCTAGTTTAAGTGTTTGACCCCAAGACAGTGAACCACTTAAAAATGATTGTGTGCGAGATGGAAAAATAAATCACTTACAACAAGCCTCATTGAGCAAACCCTTGCGGAGCTGAACTGTCAAATGAAGGGCCTCGTCTGATAGTTGCTGATTTTGACAAATTTCTGCAACATCAAGCAGGTCAGATGTATGTGGCTGCATTATTGATAATGTCTTCGCAGTGAGATGTGATAGGAACAGACTGTTTACAGCAACCATCTTATTCTTATATGTTTTTCCTCGATCAGTGTTATTGGCACAAAACAGAATTAGAGTTGCACCTAGTTTATTAATGACATTGGTTACACCAGTTGGATCTGACACAAAAAAAATGTCCCATGTGTTATCCAGGGCTGTGACTTTGACTGGGAAACAAAACAAACCAAAACATCTGTCAGCCTTGGCAGCACAAGACCCGAAGTAATCATATTTATGCCAGGAATATTCCATACAGTTTGAAGCGCACCATTATAATGCATTAGTCCCATTTAGATGGGAAAGACAATTTCTTCACACAGACCTCTGTTATGACTGGTCCGCACTAAAGTTATGCATTCAAATGTGATTTCTTTGACCTTTATCATAACTTGCAAATAAGTGAGGACCTGTCTCTAGTTAGCACCATTTTCACGCAGACCCAAAGCCTAATAGAGTGAGAGTAAAAATAGACACATTTCTTTCTGCTATTATTTCAGAGATGTGTGATAGTTTTTTTCCATGTGGAAAGTAATAATGTACCTGCCACCTGTGTGAACAGTATAATAATGTCGTATCTGAGCAGTTCATTTTTAATGATGCAGCACCTTCCTGCAAAAAAGAAAAGCTGTGGGGGGAGAGAGGCCAAAAAAAATGGAGAGAATAAATTTAGCTCCTCGTCCTTAGTTCCCCAACCGCTTTGCAATCTCTGAGGAGACAAAGCAAGTGGCACAAAAAACAAATAAACGAGCCCATTCACTGCCCGTCTCAAAACCCTGGGATCCATACTGGCTCTCTAGAGCCCCTCCAACCGCCCCTGATCCTCTCCCCACCCATCCCACTCCCACTCCTACTCCTGATCATAAGGCCCAGTCAGCCTCTCATCTGTGGCTATATTTTGGGGTATCATAAAACTCAGGAAAGCTATGCTAGGTTTTTTTTTCCACCCCACCACACAAAAGCAGCTTATGAATAGCTTTGAAACGCTTGTGTCATCCACCCCCAAGGTGTACACCTTACAACAGCCGAATACATAAAAAAAGAGAGAAAGAAAGAAAAATAGGGGAAAAAAATGTATACTCAGGCTGCGATTTGATGCTTTTGAGACTACACAGAAAGCGGTAAAGCGTTAGCCCGAGGTGGAGACTTGTAAGCTACTTTATTCTGCTGCAAGGAAAGCTGCACGGAATTGTCCGTGTCTATCAGATGGTTTCCTCGTCTCTGCTTGTTGCATATGCATACGCACAGACTCAGAGCAACATAAAGGCCAGTCGGGTTTGTTCATGTTATATCAGCACATCCTGTATTGTGTGTATATTTGTTTAATGGTCATTAGCGTCCGCTACATTAGCCGAATAAACCGTCTCCCCTTTCCCCGCACAGTTACTCTTCTCATTTTTTTCCCTCTTAACTTCTATTCTGCAGTCTTCAAACACTCTCCCTTCTCTCACTCCCCCTCTCTCTCGCACACACACACACACACACACACACACACACACACACATGTATACGTGCACCTTCACAGGATTCCTCTGTGAGCCACACATGCTTCCTGGGAGGAGGGCAGCGCTCATTATGCTAAAGCCTCACTAATGAAAGAGGAACAGGCGTTAGCGCACAAGCTAATGAGACTACAGGATCTGATCTGCTCCTGCCACGGGCATCTCTCAGGCCCAGTGTAGGAGTAGGCGTGTGGGTGCATGATTTAATTTGTGCTTGGCTCGCACACATCCACCAGTGCATTTACAGATGAATGTCCACACACACAGATATACATGGAGGCATATTAAAGAACACAGAGCAGGAGACACATACCTACGCAAATGCAGCAAATCACCAAACACACACTCAAACACACACACAGACACATATACAAGGAAGGTCAATTTACTTTGAGCGCCCACAGAACTGACTTTGCACCACCATTCCCACTGTCTTTAAGGTTAATGGCTATGAAGTTGGCTTTGATCTGAGACTCCTGCACTGTTCTGGGCAACTGACCACATCTCTCTCTCTCTCTCTCTCTCCATCTTTCTTGGACGCATTCACTCTGCCTTCACACCTCACTGGATGGGTTTTCATCTGGATCCGAGGCCAAAGACTTGAAGACAGCCGGTCCTGGAGCCCTCACCTCTCATCTCCCAGTTCTGGGCTAATTAAGAGAGAGGTGGACTTCACACCAAGGGAAGCCAGAGCAGGATGCTCCGGTGAGCAGGAGACAGGGACTACTGTAGCGCCACGGAGCTGATGCTAACTTTGCCTGAGGGCTAATCTTGAGCCCTGACGCTTTGAAAAAAGATGAGTGATGATTGCTTCAAACATACAACACAATAAAAGGGAAGCTGTCAGCTGTAGATGCTTTAGCTTGAGGTGATTTGATGTGGTTTCTATTCAGGGTTTTATTTTCAAGATTTCCTACCTATCTTTTTGGATTGTCAACCAGGACTTTGTGAATCCGATATGAATAAATGAGTTGTTGGTGATGTTGATCCAATGGCTCTTCTGTCAGTATATTTGTTTGTTTGTTTGAGTGTGTGTGTGTGTACTGTATTTGTGTGTGTTTGTGTGTGTGTTTTGGAGAGGTTAATGTCCTCCAAAGCCAGGGGTTCCCTCCAGAATACAACTCCTCTGGCGGTGAATGTGTCGATCCTCACCTTCATAGATGACAGGCAGAGAGAGGCTGCTAACATCGACCGGTAGATTCTAAGCACAACGTGCAATAACAAACTCAGCACTATTCAAGGCTTACCTTCACCGCCAGTGCATTCTCTCATTCTCAGTCTGCCACTGTTTGTCACTCCTCTCCTCCTCTCCATACCTCTCTGCCTGCACACCCTCCTTATCTTCTCTCTCTCTCTCATGTATTCTTCTCTCCCACTGAGTGGGAGAGACCAACTATTATTATATACATTACTGACTTCATTATAACACATAGTTAGTCTCCAATGCAATGAATTGCTACTTTACCATATTTTTAAAGGGATATACGAATTCATCTAATAGGTCTGATTCAATCACAATTTCTTTAATCAGTTCAAAGTTATGAAATCAGAGCTAAGTGTGAAAATACGTGCCTCAATCATACGGATGGTTTTAGTAACTGCATGTTGTAGCTGTGCATTAGATGTATGAACAAAGCAGAAGTCATTCTTGTGAAGCAGTGTATTGATAATCCTGCATGGATCGAGATGGAGGCAAGGAAAAACAGCATATTGACAAAGAGAGAGATGCTGGTGCAGCATTCATCCGCCCTCATTATGAAGAGCACAGACAATACCTTTAGCACTGATGGAACACAATCTTGAGTGTGTATGTGTGTGTAAGTGTGTGTGTGTGTGTGTGTGTGTGAGTGCAGGTGTGACATTCATATGATATCTCACTCAATAATTGTGCTGTATCGATTCTGCGTCAGCTGCCCCATATTTCCACCGTGGCTTTTTCAGTTGTTGAGCACACACATCTGTCGCCAGCACATTTAGTAGTAAAGCAGAAACATGACCCGAGGTACAGACCACAGCCATGCAGGCAAGCACACTGCCACATATACATGGATACACAAACACACATACACACCCACACACACACCTCATGCACTACGCAATGGTAGCAAAAAGACACACTCATTTTATCTGCAGATATGGCCACTGATACCCACACACCCTAGGTCTGTATCAAAATATGTAAAAAAAAAATTAAATGCATTATACCCTCTCTCTCTCTCTCTTTCTCTCTCTATCATGACACACACACACAGAGACAGACACGCACACACGCACACACTAGAGAAAAGAACTTGAGCTGTTGGCTGGGGAACAGTCCATGAGGCTGGGTAATGTGCTATCTCTCTTGTCAGCCTAATATGATATGACAGGCCACTATCATATCTCAGGATGAAAGCAGACTTTAGAAGCTCCGATTTGATCTATATTCACACAAACACTCCAAGAGAAGAAGATTTCACCACATGCTCGAGACAACAAGCACAGGCTGGAGAAGCACCTGCTCAGGTCTGGAGGGCTGAGTTATGGATGGCTCTGGGTTTCATTGGGGGAAGCAACAGGCGGAGCTCCAGGAGACCTTCTAAAATGGCCCATCTTAAATGTGAGTTCTCCTTTGTTTTTTTTGTACAGTACACAGGTGAAAATGTATGTAAGGTGTTATGTATGCATACAGCTAACGCACTCACACATTCACACAGAAACTCTCTATCTCTCTTTCTCGCACACACTCACACACACACACACACACACACACACACACACACACACACACACACACACACACACACGCACACACACACACACACACACACACACACACACACACACACACACTTACTTGCTCATTCAGACAGTCACACTTTGAACTGAAAAATGGCGAACGTGTTGTGTACCCCTTCTTGTTCAGCAGCTAGTCAAATCTTACATTTTAAATGGCAATCATGGCTACACCTCGAGAAGGCTTGAGAGAGCAGTTCAATCATGCCCGCTGAATCGTATCAGAAATTGCTCTTGAAATTGTCCTTATCCATCATGGCGCACATAATGGGTCTTTATTCCGCATCTCATCGCGTGGACCAATTACCCGCTTCGAAGCCGGTCCGGTGCTGCTTCCCCACTGGCCGCGCCGCTGGGATCGAAGCATGTTTATATCCCGCCACACACAGAGAGAGTCATTATGGCGTGGAGAACATAGGCGAGGAGAGAGCGGTGCGGTGCGGTGCAGTGCGGTGCGGAGTGGTGTGGTGTGGAGTGGTGTGGAGCAAAGTCACAGGCGAGACAGAGAAGTGTGGCTAACACCTTGTGTGTGGGTGTGAGGGTGTGTGTGTGTGTGTGTCTGTGTGTGTGTGTGTGTGTGTGTGTGTGTGAATTGGCGGGCATGTTTGATTGTTGTTGCATCCCATATGGCTGTGCCAAATTATATTAGTGTGTGTATGTCTGTGTGTGTGTATGTGTATGTGTATGTGTATGTGTATGTGTATGTGTATGTGTATGTGTATGTGTATGTGTATGTGTATGTGTATGTGTATGTGTATGTGTATGTGAGTGTCTGCAGGTGTAAGTGTGGGTGTGAGTGTGTGTGTGTTAATTAGCATGATTGTTGTTGCAGAAATATATGGCTGAGATATGTTTGGCAGTACCAAAACAAGGTGCATGCAGTTATGTGTATCTGAGTGTGTGTTCTGAGTGTATGGGAGAGAGAGGGGAACAAATAGAGAAGGATGTGTGTAAGCATTTGTAAGCATGCAAGCGGATGAGCAAGAGTAGGTAGTCACAGTGAATCGTCGGGTTCTACCGCCTTGCACTTAGCTCTTAGCTCTTAAGTGCTCCCTGATGCAGTGTCAGAGCCAACAGATGTTTTCCTTTCAGGTGATAGGAGTAGAACGTGGCCCAGGCCGGAGGGGAAGAGGGAGTTTACTTTTTTTCTTTCAGAGTCAATATTCCTTTACAGCACAGAAAAGCTTCATTAACTGGATTCAGCTGGGGTGCACAAGCTTGTTTGGACATAACAAAATGTGTGTGGGTGTGTGTGTATGATTGTGTAGGGGGGGGGGGGGGGGTGGGTGGGGGGGGTAGGGGGGGGGCAGTGAGAATAGCGTGAGTACTGGAGATTTACCCCTGAAGAAAAAAACTAAGAATTAAAGAGAGAGAGAGAGATGGGAGACGAGACTTATAGGCTCTGTGTGGATGTGAAATTGAAAGCAATTTTGTGCTGTGCTGTGTACACATTTACATGTTTGCGTATTGATCATGGGTGTATGCATGTGTGCATATCAGTCTGTGTGGGCAAGCATGTACAGTGTACGTGTTCACTGGCTAAACTCTCTGCATGCATTTCTGTGCCTGAATGGAGAGGCTCTTTAAAATATTCAATAAAACAATCTTTTCCCGTCCACCCCCTCACCATGTACCCACCTTGGCACACGCCTGCCTGGTCCGCAGATCAGAGCGGCATGGCAGGCCGAGGGTTGGCACGGAAACCTAGTGGCATGGGGAGATAAGACGAGCGCTGGGACATTAGCGATGCAGGCACTAGCAGGCAGCCGAGGCGAGGGGGAGGAGAGGGGGGTGAGAGAGAGAGTGAGGGATGGATGGATAGAGGCCGAGAGAGAAAGAGGGAGAGTCAGGGATGGATAGAGGCAGAGAGAGAAAGAGGGAGCAACAGCAAGGGGAAGCCTTTGATAATGCTGCTGATGCTAGCCTGGCCATGGTGGCCACTTGAGGTAGTCGACCAAACGGCATGCTGGCGCACTGGCCAAGGGCATTGGTCTGATGCGTCTGCTGACACTGTGGATTTAGTCACCTTGACGGATGATGGCTGCGAGGTAAAAAGCTGCCTGGGGGGTAGTGGTGGTGGTTGGGGGGGTGGCTGCAAATGTGCATTTTTTTCATCTTGGCATGTATATGAGTGTTGGACTGACAGGCGTGCGGACGTGTGAGTTTGTGAAAGTCTTCTGTGCTGTGCCATGTCAAGCTAGCGTATGTGTGTGTGCGTGTGAGTGTGTGTCTCAGATAGAGTTGTGTAGCTGTTCTAGAGAGAGTGTGGCATGCATGTGGAATGGAATGCTGTGTTTTTTGCAAGAGAGAGTGTGTGTGTGTGTGTGTGTGTGTGTGTGTGTGTGTGTGTGTGTGTGTGATTCTTTTCGACTCCCACATCCACCTTTTATGATGTAAACGTCACGCTATGCATCATGAACTTGGCGTATGGTATGGTACCACGTATGGATGTAAGGATGTGTGTGAGCAGCACTGGATAGACTTGCCGTTCCAGGAGACACCATCAGTATTCATATTAATAATCTTCTCTTTCGTGTTCAAACTATACTCTTCCATGACTTTTTTTCTTCTGCCCCTTCTCACTACTCCAACTCCCCATCTCCCCTCCTTCTCTCTCTAGTCCTCTTTGCCTCTCTTACAGACTTCTCCCCTCCCTCTATCCTTCTCTCTCTTGGTTTTTCTCTGTCCCTCTCTTCCTGTCTGTCTTTTTTCTCTCTTGTGTCTCTCTCTCTCTTCCTCCTACTCTCTGTTCTGTCTCTTCTCAGATCCTGCGCTCGCTCCCCTACCTGACATGGACACAAGTCCAGAGGGATTGCTGGCCTGCTTGGGTTTCCTACGCTCCTCTTATCTGACAGCTGCAGCGGCCTGTCCTCCACCGCATCCAGTGCTCGGTGTCCCATAGTCGCCCCCGCTGCTCTCTCCCTCTCCCCACCTCCACCTCCCCTTCCTCTCTCTCTCTCGTTCTACCTTCCCTCCCTCTCAACTCTGGGCTCCAGACTGAGGGCACTGGCAAGGGCTGGGTCACCCCCCCCCCCCCCATTCCTCTGATGCGATGCCTGTGCATGTACATGTGCATCGTCAGGCCAAGTGTGCTTAACCCCTAGGAGGCAGTGTAGACCACAGAATGTGGATGAGTCGCAGAGGTTTGGGGATGGACAAGAACGGGGAAATAATACGGATTGTTGACATGGGGACAGGATTTCGGAGGCTTGTTTATTATAGTTCATTTTTTTTTCCCCAACAAAGGTTGTTGTTGAGTTGGGTTGATGATTTATTTTCCAGGCATCTGTTGACAATAGACCTTGATGATGTCTAGCACAATGTCTGGAATCTAGCACTGGCGTAACTATTGCCGCTGCAACCAGCACAAGGGCGCCGGAGCCCTTATGGGCTGATGTAGGTAGGCAATTTTGTTCTACTTTTTTCTGCTACTATTTCAGGGAGGCCCTCTTGCACAACAACAGTCAGTCTTTAAAGTAACCATTCAATTACATCACTAAAATGACTTGCAGTTGTGTTAGCTATATAAACAACCTTCCCACCTTTTTTGAGTCATAGCTTATTTTTAGTCGTTCTTCTTGAAATGTTCCAAAATTGCACGATTTCTAAAAATATACAGTGGTGGCCAAAATTATTAGAACACTAGACATATTTAAGAGTTTTCAGTTGTTTTTGTTGAATTGGCCATTAAAATACCCTAAAAACTAATTCAATATGTACAAAGTCATCATTATGCTCTATTAATCATAGAATAGAGCCATCATAATGAGATTTAGGTCATTTTCCGTACAAAAACAAGCAAGGCCTATTTCACTGTCAATGTCACACAATCATGTTCCTGCACAGAAGAAGCCAAATTACTTGTGTAATCATTGTCAGGTGTTATTGTGGTTAAATTGATGGTGATGCAAGAGTCTTAGGACACAGCTTGGCGATTCTTTAGAATGTACAAGGCCTATCCTGCTCATTAAGTGATTGGTAACATCAGGGTTTTGTCACTGAGGCCACACCACAAAGTTGTATAGATCCAAAGCCTCTAGAAGCAGTCTTGAAGCACATGTTGCTCTTTGAACATGGCTAAGGTGAAGAAGGAGCTAACGAGTGAGCAACGGGTTCGAATAAAGGCTTTTTTTTATGCTGGCTGGAGTTACTGCCCCATAGCCAAGGACTTGAGATGCAGTCCCAGCACTGTAAAGTACACTTTAGACCACCATGGCACCAGAACCGAAAGGAGGGAGGTTTCAAAAAGAAACTCTCAGACACACAAGTGAAGCATCTCAAAATTCTCAGTCTTCAGGACCGAAGAAAGACTTTACAAGAACTGTGTGACGAGATCAACATCACAATGACTAATGGTGCAACAGTGTCTTCAATAACTTTCCGTCGGAAACTGGGAGAGGAAGGACTTTTTGGCAGAATAGCAGCAAAGAAACATTACTGAAAGAGAACAATTGAGTGTAACGCCTGAAATTAGCAAAAGAACACAATAAATGGACAAATAAAGATTGGTTTAAGTGTTGTGTACTGATGAGTCCAGGTTTGAATAGTTTGGCAACAAGCAAAGCGTGTATGTTCCACGAAGTGAGGGGGAGAGATATAAAAATTAGTGTCTCTTGCCAACAGTTAAACAAGGAGGGGGTAGTATTATAGTGTGGGGTGCAATTTAAGCCTCAGGAACAGGTGACTTTGGCTAATTTGATGGCATCATGGATACAAAAGTATACCACAACATTCTGGTGAGGCACGGAGTTCCTTCTTGGAGACGTCTTATTGGGCCTGGATTTATTTTCCAAGAGGACAATGACCCTAAACATTATTTTAACTATTGCCGGATCTACCGGCGACAAGGAATCTGCTGGAACATTGAAAATGATGGACCGGCCCTCTCAAAGTCCGGACTTCAAACCCATCAAGCAAATTCGGGGCAAGTTGGAAAATAAACGCGACAGATCTACTGTAAATTCCAAGGAAAGCCTTTGGCTTGAGTTGCAGAAGGCATGGGATAACATTATTGTTAAAGTTCTCAAGAAATACATTGACTCTATGCCAGAGAGATGTGCTGCTGTAATTGCTGCAAAAGGTGGACGTACCACAAATTAAAGTTAAAAGTGGATAAAAACAGTAGGAATCACTTCATCTGATATTTGTTGTGCTCAGAACAGCCATCTGCATGTTTCATGAACATTATGAAATTAAATCATGTTTTGGAGGCAAAAAAAAGGTAATTATTCTCAGATCTGTCAGGTGTTCTAATAATTTTGGCCACCACTGTACATTATTTCTTCCCACCACCTATTTAATTTAGTTGCTTTCATGAAACATTGTTTACCCTGGGGCCAATCACAAGTACGGTACACTACTGTCTAGCACACGCACGTTTGAGGAAAAAAGAAATAGATGTTTTTCTGCTCATGGTGAGCGATGAAGAGTGCCTTGTGAATCTCTCTGGGTTTATATAATTGAGACCAAACAATACTATGTACAACCTTCTGCAAACTAAGAATGGGGGTGCATTGTTGTCTCATAAATTTGAAAAAAAATAATATATCTTCAATGTTGAGGCATTTGCTTAGATTACTGTGATTGCACAATCTTTGCTTCCATTCCCAAAATTCTGCCCTAAATGGAGAGCATTTCTCCTAAAAGACCAGGGCAATTACCGTACATCAGCAAGCTAATTGTTCCATTCATGACTGAGTTTAAAATGTGAACGTGTCTCTCTCAAAAAGACAGGAGCCAGATAGCATCAAGGAGATTGGCAAGCTCAGATCTCGATGAAAGCTCGTCTCAGTCTCGTCGATACATGCTAAGGCGTGGCAGAGCACCACGAGCCTGCTGGGTACAAATGCTTAAAAGAGTTCTCAGACAGTCGTCACAACAGCGTGCTTAACGACTACTTTTAGAACGGGCAAATGTGCCATTTATAATGCACAATGTCATATCCATAATGCAACACAGCAGTTGGGGCGATGAATTATGTGGAGCAAAAGGGTAAAACGTTAAGGGTTTGTTTGAGAACTCCCCAGTGCATGAGTTCCTCCTCTTTCCAAACAAAAAATGCCATCTTCAAAAGAAAACAAATGTCACGTCACCCATAAAGGTGTCATTATCGCCGTTGGAATCACATTATCCTGTGACAGTCGAGCTGCTTGTCCCTGTATTATGTGGATATAAACACTGTGTAATTCTAGGACCGCTTTTTTTTGGGGCACTTAAAGTGGACACCCTACCGGTTGTGCTTTCAGGATGACCGCATTCAGCTCAGGTGTTGCATCGAGTATGACATTAACTCACTTGGAGATAACAAAATGACTACGTGCTCGGCCAGAAGACGGCCAGATGAAGGGCAAAAAAGACAAAGAGAGAGAAAAAAAAAAAAAAACAGAGCACTGCTTGTGATTTATAACGCCGATTCAGCGGCCATTTGATTGTATTATGCATACTAAATGGGAATGATGTTGCAGCCAAAGCAACACAATTACATGCTAATGTCGTCCACTGGCCATCACTCATCTCACGGCCAGATCATCATACGGCCAAATTAAATATTGCAATAGCTTTGCTTTTAAAATTCATAGCCTCCAGATTCATTTAAATGCCCCTGGCCTCAAAATCATATTTAAGCTGATTGTTACAGTCCTAATGGGCGAATGTGAATTAGTGGGGGCCAGCGTGAGGAATCCTGCAGAACAAAAACATTTATTTTCCTTTCGCTGTACTCCATAAAGTGAGGCCTGAGATTTTCTGGACGTGGGGAAGTGCTGAAATCTCTCAACTGGTGCCAAGTGTTAAATGGTGGTGGCGGTGGTGATGTGTTTGTGTGTTTGTGTGTGTGCGTGTGCATGTGAATGTGTGTGTGTGTGTGTGTGTGTGTGTGTGTGTGTGTGTGTGTGTGTGTGTGTGTGTGTGTGTGTGTGTGTGTGTGTGTGTGTGTGTGTGTGGTGAATGTATGGTACATTTCAGCGTGCCAAATAATGTCCCTAGTTAAAATATGGGTTTTGAACAGTTAGAGTTGCCACATGTAGACAGCAGTGCAGACCTTGTTGTTTGTGCAAAAAAAGGTTTACTGACGTTTACTGGTGTATGAAAGGTGTAATTCATGGGATTTTAAAACATATGATAAAAAGGTAATACTGAAAGAGTTAGCAATGGAATATTACATGTTCACAAACAAATATAACTTGCTTCAAATATTCCTCATAAACTGAACATGGAGCAATATTTTGCTATAAACAGTGCATATTTATTCTTACAATCTCCATGATTCATTCCGATGTGCTTTTTGGAATCACTATGGTTTTCATGATTACCCCAAAATCAGCATGGAGAGCTATTCACATTTTCCAAAAGCAGACTTAATCACCCCAAATCTAAAATGCCACTGTTTTCACAGTACACAAGGCCTGACAGAGTAAGTCACACCCTTTGACACAAAGTCCCCAAGGAATACTGTAAGTAAATCTGCCGTGACGGAATGAATAGAGCATATCATTAATCCAAACAGTGATGTATTCTCTATATAAAATTCATTGTGGAATGGTATGTAGGTGTGTAGCATTTTGGTAGAAAAATACGGCCCTGAGGACTACATTTAAAAACGCCTAACATTCACCCAAATAATTAAGTTTTTATCTGGAGTGTCTTTCACTCACTGAAAACTTAACTTAATCTCCCAAGAGTAGTTAACATTATTCCCAATCTAAGCCTGCCTCAAAGCTCTACAAACCAGAAGCCTGATCTAGCCTTTGATATCATGGTACCCCATGTTTCATGTACAAAGCTTCCACTGTTCCCCCAGTCGTCATAACCAAGAATTTGGGTCATCAGAAGCCCTTTTTTTTTTTTTTTTCTCGACGTGGCCACTGAATAATGTAATGTTAATTGAGAGCCCTTTGTAAGGACATAATCACAGCAGATTCTCTTGAGAACTGCTTTAATCCCATCTGTCTCTAACATGTGAGACATTACCAGAGGTGCGGCAGGACTGCAGTCAATTATGTTTCACAGAATGACTTGACATCGTCTAACTGAGGTTAAGGGAATTTTGGTGTTGACATTTTGCCCCCGCCTATGATAATATTGTACATACTTCAAGTTGGGTTAATTTCCCAGAGCCATAGTGTACAGAAGCACAATTGACCCGACAACAAGACAGCGCTTTATTCATTTACCCGTTGAAGGGCATGATTCAAACGAGGCAGACACGAGGAGAGGAGAAAAAAACAACACCACACAGACATGAAAAAAAGCTAATGGAGACGGGGAAGGGAGCTATTGACATTTGGCCCTGTTCCCTAAAGCCCACCACACTGAAATGATCTCTCTTCAATGAACTACCACAACAATGCCCCCCCCTCCACCCTCATTGTGCAGCTTAACTAAGATGGCCGGGAAAAACAGTGTTTAAAACATTATCGATTCCTCCGCCTGTGTAGGAGCCGGGGGCCTTTCCTCTGATGACGGAGGGGTATTGATCCGCCGCATCCTCGGGTGAAGGCCGGAGAGGGCGCGCTGCTCACCTCTCCTCCCACTCCACGGACACACGTGTGCTGGCCATGACAGCTCCCAGCCGGGTTAGGAATGAGCAGCACGGAGGAGGACTGGTGCTGTTGACTCTGATGAGTCCTTTGGGTATATCTATTTACTGTTGTTGTTGTTGGTGTTGTTGTTTTCAAGTCGAGGCTGACCGGCTTCACGGGCAGGAATGTGTTTGTTTAATGGTGTCTAGCCACAGGTTTGGTGCATTGGGATTAATTTCATTATTGCCAGGATAGGAGTGTGAGGCGAAGAGTTTCTCATGTGCTTTGATAAGTGTCCTCTCCTTAGTTATCCAATTCCAAGGTCAAATATACAAATTTGGATGCGAATGAATAAAAGTGTGGGTTTAGGCTGCATTCAAGTGGAGGGATGTTATCCATTACACAATATCATTTTTTTCTAGATACTGTATGTCTCTCTATATCCAATTTCACAAAGAAAGGGCAGGATGAAGTCACATCCCGTGGCATTTTGGAGTCATCATGACTTCCCTCATCATCTTTTGTAGACATCATTACTAACATAAACCTTTGTGTGCTGCAAGACCATGCCCTAAGGCCAGTATGAAACCAAGACTGCATTTTGAGCTCATACAGGTGTGCGGCAAATACTGGATTGTTGTTTTTTTTAAGTCAGGATAACATTCACAGTCCATTATCCTGCGATGCCCTTCAGATGTAAGATAAGACCGGGTTCAGGTACCGAGCAAACCAAAGAAATATCAGTATGAATTAGTCAAAACCATCAACTTTCAGTACAAAAGAGCCTGGGGCACTTTTGGGATCGATCCCACGGAGATAAGGGGATGTGTGCCTGCAGGCTATAGCTTGTGTGCCGCTTGGAATGGGGCTGCAGCTTGTGTTGCCACTTAGCCATACCAGACGGCACCTATGCTGCCATCTACGTCAGCCTGGCTCGGGCCACCTACCAACCACCTACCAACACCTCACCTCACCTCACCTCACCTCCACCAGATCACTTGCTTTATCCCCCCCCCCTCCGATCTCAACCAGGTCATGGCGCGACCGCAGAAGAAAAAGCTTAACAAATACAAACCAAAAAAAAAGAGAAAGGAAAAAAAAGTGAAAAGTTTAATCTGCCCACTGGTGAGAAGAGACATCCATTGAGAAAGGAGGAGATTGCCCGGAGGAGAGAGAAAAATTTCATTCTCTCTTTCCTCTGCCGAGGTGTAGCCTGCAGCTGTTTGCCCCCTCTGGGGAGAAAACCTGAGCCTTTGGGGACTTCCTGCTGCTATCTGTCGCAGCCCTGGGCCTGCGCTACCTCTGACCAGATTGGAGCATTGGGCTTCATCCTCACTGCAGTGACTCCCCCTAATTACGTGGGTACCACTCGGTAGAAGCTGCGCGCTCCCCGCCACCAGCCCTCTAATGGTGTTCAGCTCTAATTGGTCTTCATTACTGCAGCTACAGTCTCTGCAGTCCGAGGAAACCTGACGAAGCCTCGCTTGTTTATGCGAATAAACACTTCGACGAGGAGGTTCATAATAATGCAAGGTCTTTATGGGTTTCGAGCATATTCACAGATCCCTTTCATGGGGACAGCGGTGCCTTTTTTCTTTCTCCTTCATAGCCATTTTGTTTTGCTTTTCTGTGTGTGTTTTTTGTTTCTCCTATTTCCCTGCCTAGGCTGAATATATCCGGCCGCTAAGCAGGGAGCCACTGCTTCTAGGGCGTAAACCTTCAAAACTTATATTTTAAATTATTTATTTATTTATTTATTATAATAGTAACACTTGGATTATCCAAGTCTTTGTACTCCATTTTGCACCTCTTCTGATGGGTAGGTGGAAACTTCAGTACATCTCACCACCCCACTCCTGCCTTGTCAAAGGCAGCTACCTGGAGATTGTGCGGAGGAGTTGTCTCTCTCTCTGTCTCTTCGCTCTATCTCTCCGCTGCTTTTTGAGGAAGTGACTGATGGCAGGGGGGCCCACAAGGGGTAATTCAGTCATTTGCCCCAGCTGTCTCCCTGTGAGGTGCTGATAGGGCTGTGCTCCGAGTGAGAAGCTTTCATTAACACTCGTGCTTGATGAGAGCAGGTGCTCGTTCGCACCCACGGGCTCCCAGTTCAATTTAGGAGGGCAAGGGCCATGGCCTCTCTTTCTTTCTCTTTATCTCTTCTTCACTCTCTCTCTCAGTCTATCTCTCTCGCTCTCTCTACCTCTCAGAACGGGGTCCCAAAAGCTTATCAAGCAAAAGTCCCAGCAAATCTAAAATGGAGCATTCTGTTTCTTCACAGAAACAAAAAAAATGGCAGATTCAAGGAGGGACTGTTGCCTGTTTTCCTCAGCAGTTGCCTCTTTTCCTCCAAGGAGGAGCTGTTACCTGTTTTAATCGACAGCCCATAAATGTGATGCTACCTTCATAAGTCCCTCAATACATCTGTTTTTTCCTCGCATGTGTGTCTTTTGGATCTTGACCTGACCGCTGCACATTCCTGGAGGCTATGTATCATGTGTCATGTTACAGTATGTATTCTGTTTAAATAATTACGGCATAATAGGTGGCTGCTTGCCCAGTATTTACTGCCCATCAGGGAAATGTCAAATCAGAAATTATCTCATAGGGGTGATAATCCCATACATGAGCTAATATTGCCTCAAGTCTCTTTTCATTGCTGTACATTCCATATTTCCATACCCCAAGCCTACTTGAGGCAGTTTTGTCATGTGGAGAGCCTCCCCCGTTATGCTGTGCTTTCCAGCCCAGGATAAGTGGAAGTTGCCTACAGCTGGTGATTTAAAAGTAACAGTGAAAAGAATGATGTCATGTTAAGGAAAGCACAAAATGAAGCGTGTCTGCAACAGGAAGACACAATATTTTAAAACTGATGTTGACTGATGTTGCATAATGGTAAGAGTGCTTGTCTCAGAAACTATTTTATTTTTCATGTTTTTACAAGATAGGTTTCAGGAGCCAAACCTAAACTAAAAGGTACACAAACATACATAGGTATGTAGCCTCATACCTTGGTCTGAGGACATTTTCCCTACAGGAAATTTCTCAACACATTTTTCAGGTGCAGTCTCTTCCATTTTGGGCTGGTAGTCCCGTGCTGATTCATGTAATTTGCCCGTAGTTTGTTTTCGTTAAATTATGTATCGTAATCCGATATGCAAATAACTACCGGATTCTGACATTCACATCCTACAGACGATATCTCTATTCCAAAAAATGGCGTTGTTAATGAGACACATGAGATATTTTAGCAGAGGTCCTCTCATTTCCAGGCTTCAAATGTACTTCAATTTACTTTTAATTATTAAGAGGCTATTTGGCATAATTACATCTGGAGCAGACGAGCCGAGACATCAGGCGATAATTCGGATATTACCTCAGCCTCCGCCCGCGAGACGGAGCAGGACTTCTGCTCGGGTGACTGACGGCTGGAAGGATGCCACAGAGGAATCTGTGATTGGGGGTGACCTTTCGCTAAGAGGGGCAGGATCGCAGATGTCGGTGAAAGGTAACAGTAATGTGGTGTCAGCCAGTTTTAATACATCAATTCAAATTATGTAAGTGGTGGGGGGGGGGGAAAGGAGACCTCCGCTTACAACATCCAGGACACGAGCACAGATCATCACCGGACAAAGTGCTTTAGCTGGCCATGATGGATGAGGGCACTCACCTCTCTACCTACAGGGAAGAAGTGGTAACACTTTCCTCTCCTGCTCCATTACACAATAATCAACACATTATTAGGAGCTATTCAAGATATATTCAATAAACCTTTACCAAAAAAATCAGCTAACTTTAAACTCAGCAACCTTTCACCTATGTGCCTAATCTTGTCCATAGTCTGACCCTGAGCCTAACCTTAACTTCCATATCTGTAGAGGGCCTGTTTGTATTCCTCATTGCCACCAAAGCATCAGGAGATGGTTTTTAGATTGCTTATGATGGCTCATTCAGGCAAAGTTAGACCTGAGTAGTTATTCAACCCATCGAGAGCACCGACGAGGGACTGCCAAACTGGAAGTAAGACATAAGGAAACTGCCTCAAGTTTCTGTTAGTTTTCATCATTAAGTGCATGATTGTTTTAATTGCAATAGGCAACACCACCTTCCCACTGGAATATGGCACTTTCTTGTCACACACACACACACAAACACACACACACACACACACACACACACACACACACACACACACACACGGTGCAGTGCGCTAACAGCCAAAACAAACCCAAAGTCATGCTTCCATGGCGGCCTCCTTGTTTTGACTCTTTTCAGTTTCTTGGCAGACAAAACAGATCCTACACTAATGGATAATTCTAAATTGGCATCGCCAGTTTGCCGTTTTGGCACACACACACACACACACACACACACACACACACACACACACACACACACACACACACACACACTCACACACACACCATTCAGAGATGTCCTTGGACTATAGCTTTTCTAATTACATTTAACACTTGGCCTCACGGCGCGTTTCCTTTGTGAGGAAACACAAATAGACGTAATAGTTTATCTGAATGCCATCTGTTACACACAGCTTGCGCGAGTCACTGGGAGACATCAGGGAGCAATTTCAGCACTCAATTTAAACGAAAGGCATCGCCACGGAACAGCACAGGGATTGAGCCGTCATGAAACTGGAGGCAGGGAGGAGTGAAGGGGGAGTGCTGATTGCATTTCATTTACCTGTTTTTCGAGGCTTTCTTCCTACCTTTTTGCACCACAATTGGAGAGGAAGCTGGCAGGAACAGGGGAGAGGAGAGAGAGGAGTGAATAAGGCATCCCAGTAAATCAGCCTCCTTCATTAACGGAACCTCCCTCGGAAAAGTCAGGCGTGCTCTGTGTATTTACAGCAGCCTGAAACGCGGCTAACTAGAGCGTGTTGCGTGCGGGGAGATGAGCGCGTGTTCGGTTGCGGCGTCAAGGGATTGTGCCGTGTTTGTGTATGTGTGGTGAGTCCTCTGGGATCAGTGTGGGAACAGTGTGTGTGTTTGTGTGTGTGTGTGTGTGTGTGTGTGTGTGTGTGTCTGTGTGTGTCTGTGTGTGTGTGCATCTGTGTGCTGTCGGTGACCCCTGACTTTTCTGCCAGGGACTAATGAGTGTTCAGAGCTCAGCACTCTGGTCCCAGGAGACCTCTGGGCCCCGATCTTTGCCATTGCTTGTTTGTTAGTTAGCTTCCCTAACGACTGAAGTGCAATAAATAAATAAATATACAAACAAGTAAATAAATACATAAAGGATAGATATTCATATAAATGCACACATATTTGTGGCTCATGCTAACTTTTCCTGTGACACACAGCTATGTTGCATAAAATGTGCACCGACAATTTAAATGCAATCATATTTTGCTAGCATTTCATTTATTTATTTAAGTATGTATTTATTTATTTATTTATTTAATACTTCATTGAGCTGTCCTAACACCGACCCATCCCCATCTAAAATATTATCCCCCCCCCCCCACACACACACAGAGTTAGTGTGAGACGTATTCTGACATTTCTTTTAAAATCCAATCTGGCCCTGGAGCCAGGGGATATCAGGTGCTGATTGAGTTTTGTGTCACTTCATTAATGAAGAGCCGGGCTCTACGGTGGCCCAATGGGTGACACGCGTCAGCAGATGTCAGAGGCTGATTTGCAGGCTATTCCATCAATTTCACTTGGCACCTGTAAGGAAATGCTATGTATAAATAATATATTCTGGGCAGAGACTGGCTCCATTTCGACAGACCTGAACCTGCCTTCTTATTTTGAAATAAATCAACTAAACAAGTGAAATATGAAATACTAACCACCTATGCAGGATAGGATGCTAGATAGACCACACGTTATTTTTCACATTAAATTATTTTCATGCAAATGCAGATGTATTGTTTTTACATGATATGCAAAGCTGTTTGTCTACATAACTTGACAAATAATATATTATAATGTCAAATTAGGTTGAGGTATGAATCAAATTCATGTATCCATATCCATAAATGATAATAATTGTATGATTCTGTCTTTCATTTTTCTTTCACAGGATTTTTGTGACTTTTGACTTTTGTGTTCTACATTGGCTCTTCGACATCTTTTTTACCTACCACTTTCTATACCCACCTATTTATATTTGTTTATACATCCAACCATTATATACGGTCCCCAAGGTCACCCCAGCTATCTGCAGCTTTCAAAGACAGTGAGCTTCATCCCTGACCTCCAGCTAAATCTTGCACCTGGGAGAGGGGCTTAATGGGAGATGTGAGAGGGGTCATCTCCGGTCCCTATTGGCCATCGCCGCTGCCGCCAACCCTGCCACTGTCTGAGAGGTTTCTGCCAGGAGCACATCTGTTAAATGACGTCAGGAGACCCTGGCCTGACACCTACGTGTGAAAGAACTCATCCAGCCACGCCGTGGTGTCGGGGTGATAGCAGAAGTGTGGCAAGGCAGGCTGTTTGGTACTGAGAAGGAAAAAAGCATCTTCACAAACACATATACACACACACACACATACACACACCTCTGCGGGAGGTTAAGATAACTTTAAGCGATAGAGCTGGCTTTGGCCCAGGAGATATCTCTCTCTCTCTCTCTCTCAACTTGCTAAATGACACACACACATATACACACACACACACACACACACACACACACACACACACACACACACACACACACACACACACACACACACACATACACACGCCTGCCCAGAATCCCCTAGGGAGAAAATACCACATCCTGACACTCACGGTGACAACACTGAGGGAGGTCTGATCCTTATGACCTGCTTAGCCGTATGAAGCAGAAAAATATTGGCATTTTAATAGAAACGCCTTTTGACATCCCTTTCAGCTCCACTTTTTTTCTTCCTACATTCCTTCACCTTTTTGAAACCTGGCTGTGACCTTTTCCCTGGCTTGGGCTCTCGGCGTTTGCCTCATTGTAAGATAATCTGAGGAAATTCAGGCTCGCCGAGGAAACAAGATGCTGTAGGGCAAAAGAGAAAGAAAAGAAAAAAGAAAAAAAGGAATCAGGGATCAGGGGAGAGCTCATTGGACCCTGAGCAGAGTTTTGTGTGGCCTCACTTTTTCCTTTTAACGTGGCTCCTGGCTGTTTGAGGCTTTCAGGAACCCACCTGGCTACAGTCGTTAGCTGGTGGCTTGGCCGTTCAAACGCTAATAACAGCCAACCATTTGGGTGGGGCTGGGGGCTGGGGGCTGGGGGCTGAAGCCTGCCCCTCTTCCGCTCGCCTGCACCCTTTCCCCTCTCCCTACCCCCATTTGTATTTCAGGGAAGTAGGTATTAAGGTAAATATTTAATATATACTATAGAACTTCTTCTATTCTCGATACTTCATCATTTTGAATCACTACACTTGTCTGAAGGCCTTCCTTTCTCCTTGATACTGCATACTTTATGTACTGAAGTATTCCAACGGCGGCTTTTCTCTTTGTTCAGCACCTGCGATCAGAAATGTTAACGCTTAAGAGTCTTTGGCTAAGCAGTTTTGAGGGATAATGAAGAGTCAGTCAGCACATTGACATTCTAAGTGGGCATTCTAAAGAGGTGTTCAGGAGGTGTCACAAGCCCTGTCTGCACTTCTGTTTTCTGACTGTTACTGAGTTTGTGCGTGACGTGATTTGATACGGGCTAGTGCAAAGTCAACAGAACCATGTACGTTAATATGCGCTTTGTGGTTCGTATGGTGATTGGTCAGTTGTGATAGAATTTAATTTTCTACTATCTACTACTACTTGGAAGACACAGTCATGGATTTGTCAATCATGATCCAGGTTTAATCTTGAACAATGACGGCCATCATTGTGAGACAGAGCTTGAGTTCCACTCCCCCGCTTCACCTCAAGATTATCTAACTACTCCTTAAAAGACAGGCTGTTATATACATAATGTTAAGGGGTGTATAAATAAGCCATGGCTGCAATACTCTTTGTCCCGGCCCGGAGGGGGAAGGGATTTCTCACCTCCATCCCTAGGCCAAATCAAAAGAGTCTCACCCATGAATGTTTAAATGATATAAAAAATAAAATGTATACTAGGTACAAATAACATGGCTTGACTATGGCATATCATTCTTACCTATGAATATCAAATAACCGGTCCCTTCAGTTGTCCTCTTCACAATTGAAAAGCATTGCGGTGAACCAATGCTTGGTCCATTATAATGAATTCACCTTTGTGTTTTGTTTAATCAATAAACATTTGTTGACTTTGTTGATATTAATGATTGCAATTATGTGGTGGCCTCAATGTACAGCGTCCATTGTGGGATGGCGCATGGTAAACCTGTGTTTTCTGCAACTGTTTCATCATTGCTTTATGTGAAGGCCAAAGCACTGTTGATACAAACTGTCATCAAACAAAGGAACACATACAAATTCTGATATAATTGGCTTTCCGATAGCCTACATGTAGCCAAATCATATGTAGTCTATATTTTGATAACCACACAGTTCAGTGATTCATGCGTAAAAAAGTGCAGTTGTGTATATAATTGACAGGTCTTGAGATGCGTTTTCCCAGTATTTGTTTTGTGGTGCTAAGCCAAAGCTTCATATAGTTCCAACATTGGATACCCAATGGTAGGCAGGTATCAAACATACAGATCTTCAGAACAAAGTTGACCAATCTGAATTACACCAATTTATTCTGGTCATGTCAAACAAACATACTAATATTTAGGTAAAGCGGCCTTCATCAGTGCATTAAAAAATATATAGGTCATGTAATTTGTTGGTAGGTGATTAGCTTAAAGGGTCACATGGTAATTCATTTCTTGAGATCCCATGCACATCTTTTCAACATGATAATGTCTAAAAAGAGTTGAAATGTCATATACGTATCTTACAATATAATAGTTCTAACTGAGGTTACAGATTATGTGTTATACATACTGTTGTTTTCATCCTTTAAAACTTGTTCAGAGAAAGCATTTGAAACTGAAATCATCATTTAGTCCAGCAGGCGCCAAAGTGTTAATCGTTGAAATCCAGTGCATGTCTCTCCGAGAGAGGAGATTTAGTAGATTGCCTTACTGAAAGAGTCACATTTTCAAGCCCAACAATATACAGAGTGGCTAGAGAACTATGATTGGCTTCAGTTCAGGCTGTTTTATGTTTTGAAATTAATTGTTTGAGCGCTCTCTTTGTCTGTCCAACATATGCTTGTCCGCAGGGGCATCTGAGAATAGAAAGTAATGACGTTTGTCGATTGTAATTCATGAATTGTTTGATAGAAAACTTCTCATCAGTGTGTGGATGGATGAAAAACGTGACATTCGCAGTATTGTTACAATGACTGCATTTTCCACAATCTGAAGGTTCATTTGAAGTCAAGTTTGGTGGGTTAGTATCCACCAATAGTAAAAAATGCACTAGGTTGTCTCTTATTGTTGATGCAGGAATGTTAGGTTAGTGGAGACCTTCTGCACATGGAATGTGCCAGTGTTTGCTCGATTATGTCCTGTAATTTCTGGTGACTCTGAATATATTCCCCTTGTGAAGGTTACTCTTCTTGAGTTTTTCAGACATGACTTTAGATGCAAGCAACTCAGATCTTGAGGATGGTAAAGTGTAATGGGTAGCCCTTGTAAACTTTAACCTGTAAACTTAACGTGTGCATTAATCACGAGTGTTATTCATGTAAACGGTTTTGTAGTGGCATAATACAAAAGTGCTGTGATTGTGTGTACAAATGTAACCAATGAGCTGTAGTGTTACCGTGTTTCACAGGTGTTTTGGTGTGAGGTGTAGTAGGACTGCCCCATTGCCTTGTTTTCTCTCTCTCTCGGTCTGCTGTCCACTGATTGCTGTCCTCTCCCTCCGTTTTAGCTCCACCAATCCGTGCACCTTGGACGTGATTGAACACCTTACACCATTTTGTATAGGTAACTGGGCATCAGGGCCAACCTAGCTATTGTTAATTTTACGTCATTGACGCTGCCGGTTTCTGTGAGTAGCCTGTGTGGTTGCCAGGTTTGTTACCCATCCGTGAAGTCACATTGACAGTATTAATGGTTGCCAGCCGCTGCTATTTAAAACAACTGCTGTTATTCAAACTTTTTATTGGCTGTACCTATTTATTGGGGGCTAATGGACTGCCCACTCTCCCTTGTTGGCATTTTTGTAAATACTTTTAATACTGTGACATCAAATTGATTATTCTGTTGCCTATTGTGTGTGTTTAAACAGCCACAAGCTTGTACGTGTGCTAATTTAATTCATTTTAATTACTGCCCGTCTGGGCTGACATAGTTGGCTACTTTCACTATAACCTAGTGGTAATTATTAGTATTTGCCTTTCCGGCCCCTTACAAAGGCATGGTTGTAGGCATTGTTTATTATAGATGGATGGTAATTTATTTCATAGAATCTCATCAGCCTTGCATTTAAAGTCACCCAGCTCGGAACAATTTCTTCTTAGTTGTAATAACTGTCCCTTAGGTATGTTTTATATCAAGTTAATGGGATGGTTGCTGTTATAGTGGGGGAGGCTATTGTGTTCCACACGCCTACTGTAGATCACAGTATGACTGCTTCCGTCCTGGTTTTTACAGATGGTACGGTCCAGAAAGTTGATAGTGTTGAGATTATGTTCCATTATAAATATATAAAAACAAACACCTACATATTTACTTATGTCTGAAACGTACTGAGTTCTTCTATTGTGCCATTCCAAAATATAAAGACGTTCCCTAAAAACCTCATCTTTGTTCTGATTAGATTCATGTGAGGGTTAGGCAGGTTGTCAGTGCCTAGGTCTAGGTCCTTCAGACTGGCGGCGTGATCTTCACGGGGAAAGGCACTCATGACTTCTGCACTGTTGGAAGCAATTTTGTGTAGTCTGAGGTTTGAGTGTGAAAGCACGTTCTGTGTTGCTTTGAGTAGACTGACGGCAGCATCTACGGTGGGTAAAGACTTAAGGCCATCGTCCACGTAAAAGTCATCTGATCCAAATTCAGATTCACTCTCTTGAGCGGCCCGCCTCAGGCCGTAAATGGCGACGGCTGGTGAAGGACTGTTCCCGAAGACGTGTACCCTCATTCTGTACTCTGTTACTTCTTTGTGAAGCTCGTTGTCCTTGAACCACAAAAATCGTAGGAAATTTCTGTGCTCTGTCTTCACAAGAAAGCAGTGGAACATTTGTTGAATGTCTGCTGTGACAGCAACTGGCTCTTTCCTAAACCGGATGAGGACAGCGAGAAGGCGGTTATTGAGGTCAGGCCCTGTCATGAGAACGTTGTTTAAAGATATGCCCTCGTGCTGTGCACTCGAGTCAAAGACGACTCGTATTTGGTCTGGCTTTTTTGGGTGGTACACCCCGAAGATGGGAAGATACCAACGTTCCTCTTCCTTTGAAAGAGCTGGGGCGAGCTCTGCATGTCCATTCTCAAAGATCCTGGCCATGAATGAGAGGAAATGATCTCTTGTCTCTGATTTCCGCTCTAAGCTGCGTTTGAGTGACAAGAGGCAGCGTAATGCTTGGGTCCTGTTGTTAGGTAGGCGTTGCCTCTGAGCTTTGAATGGGAGAGGTGCCACCCAGCTGTTGGACTCGTCTTGGCAGAATTCCCGATCCAGGACACCCAGGAAAGCCTTGTCTTCAATGGAAAGTGCAACTGACTCGTCCTTGTGTGTTATTTGGAAGACGGAACATCCCAGGCTGTCTCCATCACAGATGAGCTGCTCTTAGAAGATTGAACGTTACTGTACCTCTCTTTGACCGTGAAGCGATTAGGGCAGGGATGAAAGAGACTAGGACGTCCATTTTCTAGAGTGCTTGTGTAGAAGGTATTCACAGTAGTGGAGATGTGCAGGCCTCCCAAGCAGACTGTTCCTATGATGACCCATCCCAGGTCCAGACGCTGGGCGTATGGAGAGTCGTGGGGGCCATTTATCTGCTCTCTTACTTTGTGGACTCTTATTATGTCTCGGCCAAGGAGGAGCATTATGGGGGCCTGAGGGTCCAGTTTGGGAATGCGGTGACTCATGGAACAAAGGTGCGCATGGTGAGCAGCAGCCTCTGGGGTTGGTATTTCTGAGCGATTGTTGGGGATTTCGTTGCATTCTATCAATGTGGGTAAGTCCAGGCATATCTTGCCATCTATGGATTCGACCTGGTATCCATTGGCTCTTCTCCCAGCTGTATTGACCACCCCTGAACATGTGTTCAAAGAGTAGGGTGAGCTCTGGCCCGTTATGTTAAAGAGGCTGAAGAAATCTGAGCGGGCAAGGGACCTATTGCTTTGGTCGTCAAGGATAACGTAGGCCTTGGTTGCTCTCTCTCTCTGACCAGTACGAAAAAACCTTCACTAAGCAGATTTTTGAGCATAACTTCCCTTTTTGGCCCTCACCGCAGACTCTTGTGCAGTTGGATGAGATGGATGCAGACTGGTCGTGCTCTTCCTCCCCGCCGTCCTCTGTGACGGCCTGTTGGAGTGCCCATGGGGCTGGGCCGGGATGCAAGGCTGCGTCATGATTGTCACTGCTGCACTCTAAACATTTCACACTTATTTCACACTGTCTTGCTAGGTGTGTTGACGAAGAGCAGCACCTAAAGCAGATGCCGTTTTCTTTTAAAAAGGCCTTGCGTTCCTCTAGTGGCTTCGCTCGGAACACACGGCATTTCGTCAGGGGGTGTGGCCTTTTGTGTAAGGGACACCAGTTCTCTGTATCTGGCCTTTCCTGGGCAGAATTGGTTCTGACGATGTCCGTTTTGTGAACAGAGATGGCGGGTCTTTGATAATTCTGTTTAAACATGCCTCTTTCGGGTTTCGTGACCATTGTTGCGGACATGGTGAGGTCGAAACTTGGGTCATTTCTGGTCCTGGCTTCACGACACACAAAGTCCACAAAAAAGGAAAATGGCGGGAATGTGACGTTTTTCTGATGTTTGTATTGTGAGCCGAGACGTATCCATCTTTCCTGTAAATTGTGTGGGAGCTTGTGAACAATGGGGTTCACTCCTCGGGCTGTGTCTAAAAACATTAGGCGGGGCAGGTGTCCGCCAGACTTTGCAGATAAGAGCTCTGTGAGTAGGTCGCCCAACTCTCTGAGTTTGCTATACTCTTTGCTGGAAACTCTGGGGAAGGCGTCTAGTCTTTTGAATAAAGCCTCTTCAATGACCTCGGCAGAGACATAGCACTGCTCTAGCCTCTCCCAGATGAGCCCTAATCCCTTAACAGGTTGTTCTATGTTGACTGCTCTGATGCGTTTTGCATGATCTGAAGAGTTGGGCCCGAGCCACTTTACTAGGAGGTCAACTTCCTCGGCAGCGGACTCGGCAAGACCCCTCACTGCATTCTTGAATGACGAGTGCCATGCTCTGAAATCTTCTGGCCTGTCATTGAACACGACCAGACCTGTGGAGACTAGTTCCCTCCTGGCAAAGTATCTAACAAAGTCTCCTAAGCCATCGTTGCTTGAGTGTACTGGTGAACGCAGTATCGTGGGAAAATTATCTGGAGGGTGGCCATGCTCATCTAGCCTGGGCATGGCCCAGCCACCATACTGGTCGGGCCCAGGTGAGGCCGTGTTGCCATGGTGAGGGGGCAGTCTATATTGAGGGTTTGCATTGTCAGGTAAGAGGATGTTCTCAATGTCAGTGGCAGGTGTTTGATATTGTGCATGGTCACTGTTTTGTGCCTTAGCATGCATTCTATGTGTGTCGTAATTGGAGACTGTCTCTAATGCTGGCATTAAGTCGAGGCTACAGTCAGGTAGGTTATGCACATATTCCTTTGTACGTTGCTGAGGGTCTTGAGTGATAACTGGAATAGGGGGATCTTTGCGATCATGTTCATCAATTTTTTCAGCAGCCGCCTCCAATATGTTAGCTTCAACCTCAGCAACAGCAGCTTGCTTCTGTACGGTCAAAATGTCTAGCGATGCTTCAATGCGTGCCTTTTCAAGATTCATTTGTATTTCTTTTTCAGCATATTGTACTTGGACTTTGGCTGCTTCGGCTCGAGCGCGGGCTATGGCTGCCGCCGACCTGGTAGACAACGCTGCTGAGAGCTTTGCTGATCCTGATGCATAAGATCTGGATATGTATGATGCATGGGACTGATTGTCTGACATGGTGCATGGAGCGATCTCACCTGCTTGTAGGCTACTGCTGGTGGCTGTGAGCGTAGAACGCAGTGACGTGGCAGCAGTCAATACGTTGGTCGTTGACTTCGCTCGTGCAGTGCTGATAGCCCTCGTTTTACTGTTCTGTCCTCTTCACACACTGTAGTATGATTTGACAGGCAGCTAAACCCCTTCCCAATCAACCAAACGAAGTTGCAAGACTGTTGCTTTATTGATAGAAAGGGTAAAACTGAAAATAGAAGATACAGTATTCTATTACTCTCCACACCATTGCATGTGATACATCTCATATGAATAGCTAACGGAGCTTAACAAAGCTAATGAAATGCACAAGCTAACCATAGCTGTACTGTAAACTGACAAACAGATAAACGGCTTAAAATTATATAAATGTGTCATTCAATCATTAGGCTAATCATTAATACATCAGACATTGAATTACTGTAAAACATACCGAGGATGCTGACACACCAGAGCAAAGATATAAGACCGGAGATAACTTCTCAACTTGCGTGGGAATATTTTCAAGTTCTAGCTAACATCCACACCACTAGGGGGAGACAACGCTTAGAATAAAATTGACCATATACGAAACATGACAGTTATATATGACTTCTTCCTCCTAGTGTGCTCCCACAAGGGATACATATGCAAGAGCAGCCGACGTGCCAATAGCATTCCCCCTATGGACTGTAGGAGGTAGCGGCCCTCAAATCTGAAATCATTCTTTGTTGAAAACCAGGTTAAGCAAATCCATCACCAGTTCATTCGGAGGTAGGCTCTGGTGATCCCCTTGGGAGAGATGCTTGGAGATTGAGGTTAAGCCTATATCATTCAGGATGCAAGTGGATAAGCTTTTCACATCCATGGATACAGGTATTGTTGAGGTGTCTACAGTGTAGTTGTCAAGACTGTTGAGTGCACCTTCCGAGCAAAGACCTATCAAATTATTATGATATTTTTGTCTTAACCTTTTTCCCCATTTGATGTAGGTCAAGGTTTAGTGGTCTAATTTTTCTTTGTCCTGTGATTTGCAGTTGCTTAAGGCCAGAGCTAGCGTTTTACAAACAGATGGAGAGGCTATCCTATGGAAGATTGCAACAATAGATCTGATTTCAGATGAGGGGCAGATTGAAAGGCAGTGTTTGTCGTCCGACCTCCATCTCATAGTACACAGCCCGATGTCTGCTCTGTATGAGGAGCTGCACAAAATACTGGACGCAGACCAGAAGTACCTAGTGAATCAACATACAAAGAGATTTGCAATGGAGACCACAGTCAGGAGCTGGGTCACAAGTGATCTATATTTCCTTTATGTTTGCTAAAAATATTATGTTATATTGTATTACATTATATTATACGTGTTATTCTACATTGATGTACAGTATATTGCAAATTCATCTGTGTAATAATTGAAATGTCCCTGTTATGGTAAGGCTGAGTGAACACTCCTGTACCAGACTATATTATTTTTCTGTCACTTTTTTTTTTTAATTTTTTTTTTTTGTTCCCCAGCGTCATCTCCTCGAGGTCCAATTTTTTTTGTTCATTTGCCAATTAGAGGGACATGCTGAAAAGGAGTTGCGAGGTGAGCGAGAGTGTTGTATGTGGTGTCTCCCCCCCTGTATCTGCTGGATGCCTGTTTGTGTCACATGTTTGTTTGGGTGGATTTAATTTGCTTTCTGCTTATTGCCGAACGCACAATCACACAAAGCGCAGAGTCACACTCGACACATAAGCTAATTTAATTAGCCAAGGCTCTCAAAGCATTCCTAAACGCAATGCCTTAACCCCCCTCTTCCTCCCCACTGTGTTGAGACATCAAAAACACACACTGACAGCATACCCCCAGGAAAGAGCATGCATTGTTTCACTGCTTACAGGAGAAAAGAAGGAGAGAAAGAAAGAGAGGGAGCAGAAGAGAGAAAGAAATGAAAGCAAGTTATTCATCTCATTCCAGGAACAATCTCATGGAAACACGCAGGTCCCAGCTATGCCAATTTTCCGATTGTTTTCCTTCTTCAAATTCTCCAATCATTTCCATAGCCGGTGTCTGTGGCAGTGGCCATGTCCTTGTCTCTGTAGGCTCTGGCTGCAGGTTTATAATTGCATTGTATTCATATTTTAAGCCACAGGCAATATGAGGCTGTATTGTAATACGAAAGCCTACGGAAAGAGCAGTCAGTCTTTCAAGAACGTGGCCAGACTAATAAGTGTGTGGTCCAACTTTTCATTCTCTTGCTCTCTCTCTCTCTTTCTCTCCCTGTCTCGCTCTCTCATACTCTCTCCATCTGTCTCTCCCCCTCTCTCCACTTCCGTCTCTGTATCGCTTTCCCTCTCTCTTTCCCTGTCTCTCTCCTTCTCTTTCCACCTCTGGCTCTGTCGGTTTCTCTCTCTCTCTCTCTCGCTCTCTCCCCTTCACTCTCTTTCTCCTTTTCAGCATCTCTCTCTCCCTCTCTCTCCGTCTGTCTCTTCTCAGACCCGCAAGGTAAAGTAGCACAACCGACATGCTTTTACCACAGGTGTGCTAATTTTTGCAGTCGCACAAGAACGTGAAATTGAAAACTCTTTGAGACGCCGTCATTTTCTGCTGGCTGCCGCAGGTGACATTCCGGTCAGCCCCGTGGCGGTCGCTGAGAGTGTGAAGCAGAAGAAAAAAAACGGGCCAACTCATGTTCAATCAGGCTCCCCGTGAATCAACGTCACAATGACAAAGCATTGTAGCATTGTTGTCTCGTTACAATGGACAGACATTAGCGTCCTCCTTTCTCCTTCCTGGTCCTTTACTTTTTTTTTCGTCCTTGTTTGTACGACTTCAAAAAGAAAATGAGGTTATATCTGGTCGTTCCTGTTTGATGGATTGAGAGAGCCCTGGCAAACCAGATTCTGACAATCACTTTGTTCTTCACAGAAAGCGCTCAAGCACTACTGTGCCTTATGTGTTTTTTGTTGTTGTTTTTTTTTAATAAATACTCCTCTGTCCAAGTTTATTGCCATGTGATTCACACCATGTGACTCCACTTCGGAGAAAAAATAACAGTGCACTCCAGGAGTCCCTCCTCACTCAAACCAAAATAAAAAAAAGAGAGAGAAAAAATAATCATCACGCCTTAATCACATTTCTATTTTTATAGCAGTCCCAAATAAGATTACAGTGTTGTGCGTGTATGTGTGTGTGTGCTTGTGTGTGTCTGTGTGTGTGTGTGTGTGTGTGTGTGTGTGTGTGGGAGGTGAGGGCTGGGGAGGGGAGAACAGGTGACAAGAGCGTGGCTCATTCCTGCCTCTCGGATCAAGAGCTGATGGCCAGCTGGGGCCTGCGAGGCAGCACACATGAAGACTGACAGCTGCCAGATTGCTTTCCGCCCCGCTGCCGCTCAGATGACCTCCGCCAGTCATACACCGCCATCCCATCCGCCCACCTGCCCACCTGGCCCCCAGCCTGGCCTGACCGCAGCCTGGACGAAGAGGGCAGCCCGATGGGTCACACCCACAACGCCGTTTGATTGGATTAACGATGGACCACCCAGCCACCAAACCGACAGTGTCCTACTCCTTCTCTTCCAGGGCAGGATTGGGCTGAGTGAAGCACTTAGTGACGGTGAGCATCAGTGAACTGAGGCATAGGCTATCACACAGGCCCAAAGGCTTTTCCTCCTGGCCAGGGAAGTGAATGTTGGGTCTGTTTCTTTGTCTGATTCTAGCATTAGCTATCCAGGGAGTAACGGCTGTGTATAGAAGTAGGTAAACAAGAAGTGGGAGTAGTTCCGATGCATTATACAGACTTATTTGTAAAGATGTGTGCTTCTGAAGCTAAAAGCTTTAGCAAGGCTTTCTGCCCAGGTAAAGAGCTGGAGATGGAGACAGAAATGTCTCCCACCCTTAACCTTTACAATGATATAAGCTGTGGCCAGTCAATCCAGTTGTTTGTATGTCACAAACGTCAAGGTCATTTGAAATTCTTTCACAATGTGAGAACCCTGTCTTCATCCATCAAGCCCACATACTTTTTCTGACACTACATTGTCAGAGGATGATACATTTCTTACCTTGCTATACAGGCATCTTTTGATGGTCCTGAGATGGTGGGCCGATCAAGATGTAGACCTTCTTTCTCTTGGGTTACGTATTCTGTTCTCAACCCCTGCACATGTCCTAACTGCTTTGAATGATGTGTGCTCTCTGGTCTTTCAAAAAAGGAGTCTAGGATTAAAAATCCTTTATTGTGTGTAGGTGTGTGTGAGCTATCGATTTAAGTTCAAATGAAGTTGCTTGAATTAAATTCAAATGCCTCTTTGACATTCCAGTGTTATTGAGCATGTCACATTCCCCTCATCATGGGATAAAAACATCATTAGTCTCACAAATTCTGCAATGGCATGCTTCTCAATCAATTATAATCTCTTGAAAACACTGTTGTGTATCTCCATTCCTCCTAAAAAAAAAAAAAAAAAAATCAGAGATTTTATGTAGGCAGGAAGGCAGGACGTTGCTTATGTTTATTTTCCAATGCAGCATGCCATTTTTTCAGAGCGAGGAAAACTAATCATCTTTCACCTACCCTGAATGGCTTGACAGTAACATTCATATGCTTGACACATCACTACAACTCTAATTGGAAGCTACAGTACCTCAAGAGGTTGCAGAGGTTGGCAGAGAAATAATGAATTCTTAATAAGAAAAGGAATCAATATTACTCAGAGTCATTAATAAAATAATTACCCAACCCTAGACTTTAAACTTGGGAGTGTATAAACAGATGCTGACCACTTGTTATTCTAACGGCATATATTCTTGTCTACAGGCATTTATATTTATACCATTTCAATAATGGCATTGTATTTTTGGAAAGCAAACTAAGCTCATTGTCTGTGTTCAGTTAATGTTGTGTCAGACTTGCTGTGAAGTTCTGGACTTTAAATGAAATTAGAATGCGATGTTTTATATTTTTTTAATCCAGTTAGGATTAATTCTGGGGAATGACATAATCAACTATTCCCTAAGATATTACCATAGAACGACTGCCTTGCTCATAGTGACAACCACTTTCACTCGGTGCTGTGTATATGCTGTCAGGCTATTCAGTGGCATTGGTTGCCTGGATACCGTGGTTCTGGAATACTATGATTAGTTGTTTATGAACAAGAAGCAGGAGCCACTTTAAACTATTTTCTTGCCACAGCGTTTTTGCATTTTCTCAGCCTTTCTTGTGTTGCGTGAGATTGGTTGTGAAGCGCCGGAAAACTTGTGGTCAGATGAATTCAATCTGCAAAGCAGTTTACCCTGATTGGACGAAGAGAAAAAACAATAGAGAAATATACAGACCGATAATTTTCCCAGAGTTGTAATTCTCGGAAGCATGTTTTGCATATAATTTGTGTGTGTGTGTGTGTGTGTGTGTGTGTGTGTGTGTGTGTATGCATGTGTAAATCCATGATAAATAAAGATACCAAGGTACCAAGTAGGTGCCTATTTAGCACCCACAAAAAAAACAACCCTGAATGAGCTCCTACAGGAGTGGTACCTGCAGCGGGAAACCACCTGAAGGTGCTCCGCCTCACCACCTTAAAGCCCCCATAACACAGCCTGTGAGCTCCCGCAGTGGAGCTCTCTTTTCTGAGACCATCGTCTGACTGAGGCCCTGGGGCATTGGCCCTGCAGTACCAGTTCATAATCCAGCCTTTGGCAAATAAACCTAACTCTGCCCATTATCTGTTTGAAGACCACATCAATCAAACACCTGTCTCATAATTGAGATAGCTCACTCTGGCGATCCGGCATTCATGAGGCACCTCTTGAGTGTGTCTCAGACCGCTGAAGTCTGGCTCTAACTGTTAGTAGAATTATAACAAGTTCTGTCTTCTGTCTGGACAAGCTCACTTCATGTATTTTGTGATTAAGTGAATGTTTTTTTAGGTGTGTGTGTGTGTGTCCTGAAGAACCACTCACATGGATAGAAATAGTTAATAGTTAAGCTATTTTTACTACAGAACTACAAAGTATTACTACAAACAATAACAATTAAATAGCCCTAATGTGTGATGTACTAAAGCTACCAGTTTATTAAGTGGTTTAATACAACATGTTTACCAAAACCCTTACCCTAAGCCTAACCCTGATGGCAACCACATCTTTTAAAATCATACAAGCTTTATTCATTCATGTGGCTATCAGTGTAGCCTTGAACATGTGGCCGAGAACTTGGCCGTTCTCTGCACCCCCACCAGGTTGCAACGCCATCTGTGGGCCTGTTTTTCTGTTTGTAGGGTCTCTAACAGGATTGGTCAGTGTAAAAAGCCTGTCAGAAGCCTGTCAAAAGTGCTGGCTGGTAGACCTCTCTACTGCTGCCAGCACACTGTGGAATGCCTGGAGTGGATGCTTGGTTTTTAGAGTAGGTTGTTGTTGTTTTTCATGAAAGCATTTTCATGAAAGCTGCCCAACTATGGTTTTCTAGGGCATAGGCCATGGTTGCTCTCCCTTGTAAATAAGTCTGCATATACTGTGCCCGGTTTAAGATTGTTTGGGGAGGTGGCAGCTAAGGAGTGATTTGTTTGAGTGGGAGTTATGTTTTATCTACACCAAGCAAGAAAAATAAGGTTGTGTGGTTATTTTCATCCCTGCCTGTGTGGTCATTCAGTTGCTCTCATTTAGTTTGCTTGTGATTTTTGGTTGCGATTATTTTGGACTCACTCCTGAAGGCTGTTTTATGTTTTGCTCTCCCCATTATCGTTTTGCTCAGTTATTACAGATTTCTTTTTTTTTCCCTGGCAAAAGCGAAGCTGTGATGGGAGTACAGAGAATAAAGGAGGCTGTGCTCCTCAAGCTTTCATGTTGCCTTCCTCAAACCCCTGGACATGGAGAGGTGGGCAGAACAAGCATACTAGCTTATTAATTAAGAACTCACAATATAGACTTTGGGGTGCGATCTCTCACAACACTTTATTTTTTTGCCAGTGCTTACACACATACACACACACACTTTTTGTCAGTGTCATAGACCACAGCAGTAGGAATGGATGTGGTTTGCTGGGTCACATACGTGTTTGTTTTTCTGTTCATTTTCTTCAGGCATTGGAGAAAGGGGCCAAAGCTATTTCATCCCTGCTGTCATGGCATGGGCTAATTGACCAGAAACATCCCCATTACCCACACTTATCATGTCCATGTAAATGCACCATAGCCAGTGCAACCATTCTGGCTTACCTCTAATACTATCTCCTCTCCACAGACTCATCACAATTATGCTCTTGAGTCTACACATAGCCATATGAGGCCTCTCCGCCCACATAGACACACACTGCATACACAAAGACACACTCATGATATCACCAACAAAACACCTTTAAAATACAGCAGTGTTTGCGAAGGGAAATGTTAAAATAAAAAATTCCACCCACATTGCCTCCAAAAAAGGTAAAACTGTTGAGTACATTATATAAAAACCTTGAAAAGAATGTCACTGAAAAATCGTGATCATCCATCATAATCGGACTTGGTTCTAAATCGTACAACAAAGTGTGTTTTTCATGTTAATTAACTGAAACGTTAAGAGTTGACATTAATAAATTAGCTGTAGCAATGGGTTTTAATTGTAGTTCTGGTGCAGATGACAAGCGAAACCCAGGCAGCCATCAGCATAGTTAGCACACAAAGCATCTCTTTCTAGATGTGAAAAGGGAGGTTTTTGAATAAATGTTGACAAAAACGAGGAGAGGATGAGTGAGGTGTGCTTATGAGAATAAACAAGGTGTAAATTAAACAAAATATAAATACATTTCAAAGGTAGCCTACGTTGTTGTAAGGCAAATGCTACTTCAAGGCTGGGGGGATGGTAGCCATGCTTCATTTACTTTTCACTGTCTGAACATTCATGCCCAGGGGTGCAGAAATTATGTACTCTTAATTAACTCTGCCCAGTTACTCTTTTACCTACACAGAGGCACAAAAAAAGTGACCAATATCACACATACAGCTCAGACTAATGACGCGATTTCTGGGACTAAGTGTAGACAGGTAGCAGCCAGGTCCTCAGCTTACATCATTAGAAGGCTAACAGATAGTATAAAGGCTTGTCTCATTTCAGTCCTGTTGCTTCACAGTGAAGATTAGCCAGTGCCCGGGGCCTCAAAGCAAATTAAACACAGAAAGATAAAGGAATCAGTCACAGGTCTTAGCTGGCTAGCTTGGCTAATGTGTACCCAGGGTTAGTGCTGAGATTTCGAAGAACATTATTTGGGAATAACTTCAGAAGTTGTCCAGTGAATTGGGGTCCTGAAAAAAAACTGAAATGCAACTCAAAGAGTGTAAAGTTGGAGAAGAAGCACAGGCTGGGGTTAGCTCTTTTTTGATATATGGCATGAAATATTTTGGCCCCCTCTAATCCTGACAGTTGAAGATTATTTTGATCTTGACGGAAAATCAGACAAGACTCGATTAACCTTCCAAACAAACTTAACAAACATCTTTCGTCCTCTGCTTGGTTTCCATAGCTGCTGTGTAACTTCCTAAATGGAACACTCTGACTATTTGCTGAGTATGTTTACCACGATGAAAAGGGACTCTTCAGACATGTTTTCCCTGCACAAATACTTTCTTAGGCAGAGCTGCATTCAAATGAAAAACCAAGAGCTGGTCTCTTGTTTGGTCAAAGCATCAGGCACATAGAACATTTAAGTGCTTCTGGGGAGAACTCTCGATGGATTCTCTCTCTCTCTCTCTCTCTCTCTTTGTCTCTCTCTGTGTTTGTGTGGAATAGAGAACATAGTGATTTCAAACTAGATTGTGTAGCTTGAGATGGAATGGTGGATGGGTAAACAGACATGGTGCGCAAGCATAACACATCTCATCAAAAACATGAGTACACTGAAATAAAATGACATGTCCATCAGAAGTATTTGTACTTGTTCAGAGACAGTGGATCAGTGCTATCAAAACCGATGGCCCAGTTTTAACACTGTTTTATTGTGTAGACCTATAAAGTACATACTTTGACGTATGTGTTATATTGAGTGCTCGTAAAGGGGAAAAAAGGCTGTGTCCACTCCCTGATTCTGTTTTTTGTGACTAAATCCCATTGTAAGAGTCAGGACTCATGGAACAGAAGACTTGTCTTCTATGTGAATAAATGATCTTAACTAGGGTGACTAGACGTACGCTTTTACCCGGACATGTCCTCTTTACGAGACCTTAAAAAATGCGTCTGGCATGGTTTCCAAAATTGTCCGGGATTTTGCATCGTCGGATATTTGTGTTTCTCTGGGTCTTTCACAAACTAGTTTTTACACCCTAACAGGTTTTGGAAAGGGTATCTCCCTACTTGCGCAAGCTCTGACTGTAGAGAGAACTGTCATTGGTCAACAGTCCTCTCAGTGTTGCCAGATGCACCATAATTATCATCCAAAGACGATCTTTTTGAGCATTTGGTACAATATTTTTTCCAATCGGGCAACACTGAGCACCTTGCCTCTTCCACTAGTAACTAGTATATTTTCATATACTGTATATAATAATAATATAAACTGTTGCTGATAAAAGTCGCTGTGAAATTTCTGCTCTGCATTTTTCCATCCCGCATTGTCCTTCCTCCAGGACCCCAGGAGCAGTGGGCAGCTTTTGAAGCCCGGGGACCAAGTGAAGTGGACCAAGTGAAGTGAACCGTCCGTCTTGGTCAGGGACGGACAGGAGAGTGTTCTGTTCTTTTGCATGTTTTTTGTGTTGGGGCTCTTAGTGGAAGAAACCCCTTGTGAACACGGGGAGAACACGCAAACTCCACACAGAGAGGCCCGGGAGAGCCCACCTGAGCACTGCCCCCCAGAGCCAACAGCGCTCCATGACCTTCTTGCTGTGAGGCGGCAGTGCAAGCACCTGAGCCACCGTGCCACATAATGCACATGTCGTGCTGTTGTAAACAATGCAACTAGTCACTAGTTTGATTGTTTACAACAGCACACGACATCTGCATGCGGAAAAGATGGCAAAACCTTGTCGCGGGTGGAGGGGGCTATACACTACCATGCCCCCTCCCCCGCGACGAAGTGTCCTCTTTTTCTCAAACGTTAATATGGTCACCCTATCTTAACAGGTGATCAGAAATACAGTCCTAGCAACACTCCCAGTTGCTCTAAAATGAGCAGAGGATCCACAAATCCACCAAATCAGTGGTAGAAGACATTTTATGGACAAATACTTCAAAATACATACTTCAGACATTCTCTCTCTCACTTTCTCACTCTCTCTCTCTCTCTCTCTCTCTCTCTCCTCATTTTACAACATGAAGAGACACAGTCAACCAAAATCATGTGGAGCAAGACCAACAAGATTATCCAAACTTCTTTGGGCTGAAGAGGCTGAGAGGAGGAGAGATGGATTATAGGGGACAGGGTGGATGGATCCTAAAAAGCGATTCTCAGAGGAGCAGATCATTCATTGTCAGCCCCTGTGATCACTTCCGCTGCTCCACACGCCTTTACGACAAAGAGAGAGCTAAAAATACCTCTTGGATTAGAAAAAGGGGCTAGTGTCCCTCCTGCATCTTTGGCTGCTGCGATTAGCTGGAAGGTAATGAGAAATGAGGGAATCAACAGGAGCTGATGTCAAAGCTGAATGATCAGTGGAGTTTCTTTTCTCTCCATCAGAGAAAGAGAGTGAGAAATAGAGAATGAGAGAGAGACAGAGAGAAAGGTAGGGGGCTATGAGGTGGAACAGATGGTGTGGGATATGTTCGGTCTCCGCTGGTGAGGTCCAGGTTAGGCGCTTTCACAGGAAATCAGACAATCAAGTGTGAGATATTGACACAGATCTGTTCCGCCTGAGATTTGAGAGGGAAGGTTGGAACAGGTTGGAGATCAGCTCCTGGATCACATATAATCATGCTTTAAGCTACAACTTTACCAAAATTAATATGATTTCCTCTTGCAGCACCACCAGAAGCACAATAACCTTTATTCAGCCACATATACTGAGTCTGTGAGTGTTTACGCTCCTCAGAACAGTGGGTGGCATGTGTGTATTCATTCAGTCCCTAATGTGTGTTATTTGCTAATCTCTCTTAATATTTTAAATAACTCTCAGTGCTTTCAAAATTACCTGTCATCTGTGGGCATGTGTGTTCTTTCATCTGTTTCTGTGTGTGCGTCTTTGTGTGTGTGTATGTGTGTTCCTTGTGTAGTTTATAGGAACAAATGTAGTCAAACTAACCTTGTAGTGGCTGTGGTGGGAATTCAAGTATTTGGCAAATTAAAATGGACCTGTGTGGATTACGTCCAAATATTCCTCCTTGCAGGGAGAATTTCCTCCCGGGGAATTAAGCTGTGTTGAAGATAATTACACAGATTAATCTTGCGTTGCCAGGCTGTTCAGAAAAATTAGTTAGTTAAAGTCAGCCAGGCCTTCCAACAGAGCATCAAGATTTTGGCATAGTGTATTTGTGGGTAAAGGGTCTTTTCTCACATCCCTCCTCCACACAAAACACTAAAACATTAAGGATATTAAGTATTTCAAAACACAAAGGAAGAGAGCATTATTTTTTATTAAAGGCAAACATGTGTGGGTGTCCACAGTGGGCGGTTGTGATGGTAACGTGTTTGGTGTGTGTGTGTGATGTGGTCTGTATGTGTGAGAGAAAGAGAGTGTGTGTGTGAGTGTGTGCATGCATGACAGAGAGAAACAGGGGTAATAGGAGAGAAGGGGAGGTGGGCAAGGATGTAGTTTTACCTCTCCTCACACTGTTACCTGCCTACCTGGCGTCAGCTGTCCCAATGCCAGTAGGTGGCAGCGACAGGCAAACGCATTTCACCTCATCAATACTTAATTGATTGGCTCTTGCTTTGGTTCCTGCTTGACGTTACCTAGGAAGACAGGCCTGGTATTACCATCTTTCAGCTCACAGCCATGTGCCCTCACCAGACAAGGGACTAGATGTGATGTGTGTGTGTGTGTGTGTGTGTGTGTGTGTGTGTGTGTGTGTGTGTGTGTGTGTGTGTGTGTGTGTGTGTGTGTGTGTGTGTGTGTGTGTGTGTGTGTGTGTGGTGTGTGTGTGTGTGTGTGTGTGTGGTGTGTGTTTGTGTGTGTGTGGGTGTGAGTGTGTGTATCTGTGAAGCAAGAAGCTTGTAACAAGGAGGATAGACATGCCCTAGATAAAGTGAGATTCTTAAAGTAAACTCTTTTGGATCCTGCGTAAAAAGAATGAAAAGTAGCCAGTGATGTAATCCACTACATATCGGGCTACATATCAAGCATGCTATTCCAATAGTCACTACACTCTGCACTTCAAAGTATAACATATTTTGGATTGCAAAATATCTTCCTCAGTCCCAAAAGAGAGACTATGACAGGCTGCAGTCAACAAATCAATGTTCAAATCTTGCTCGATCTTAAGTGATGATTATTGAGTGCCTGGAGCTGAAAAGGCAAAATCAACTTCCTTGATAATCAATCCATTGACAATTTCTTCATCAATCTAAGTCAGGGACAAGGCTGATATACTGTAGGTGTAATACGGAACACACGTAAGTGGTTGAGAAAGGTTGATTGGTGTTGTATTATTTCTGAATGTGGTGGTGTTACCATCCCTGATCCAGAAGTCTATCAACATGGGCTGATCACTGAATCACTGCTTTACAGGTCCCAATCTTCAGTCACAACTGTCACCCAGAAGTCTAGAATATGGTTGCAGAAAAAAAAAACCATGTCAAACACACTTTGCAAAATGACTGTGATGATATAACAATTGACAAGTGTAGTTTCCAGTGTACACATTGGCATGGCTTTATACCAACCTGCCATGGGTCTTCATCAAACCGGATATACTGTATAACCACTAGTTTAACAGCACACACACACACACACACACACACACACACGCTTTGTTGGACTACTGAGTTAAACAAAACAAGTAAAATAAAACCAATACACATTTCAAAGAAAGATTCTGTGCCAAAGTGTGGCCACACAGAACTAACCATATCTAATCCAAATTGGTTCAGAAAAGAATGACCAGCCCTTCCGGGACCCGTAAAAAATATTATACTAAAATAGCCATCATACATGCTGTGATATGAGATTAATTAAGAGAGAAAAGTCAAAGTTGGGGAGTACGCCTCCCCAATCTTCTTCAAGGCTAATTACTTTAGCCTCTAATTAGTGCGAGGGCACTAACTCTTTTAGCATAAGTGTCCTGTCGCAGTGATGAAAGAGGAAATATTGATTACTTTCCAAGACCCTGTAAAAGACTTCATATTTCATCAGTGACTAATCAGGGCAAAAATAGAGGGAATTGGTGGAGATGAAAATGAATAATCATCTATTAGCCCTAATTATGCCATAAATTAAGCATGGTCATTGCGCCAGCACAGAAGAAGTCCCTTTGTTGTGGAATAACAGCACGGTAAATCATCACTTTCTAAAAATAATACATCAACAATAAAAAAGCTGCATCCAGTATAAATGTCTTTATAATGCAAAACAAATATCATTAACATCCACTTATCAGCCATCCCTGTGATATGGACTGGGAAAAAAAAATAGCTAAGGATAGCTAGTATATCTTTGTGTACAATCAAATCACCATGTAAAAAAGGGAAGTTTAACACAGTGCCACAGCCTAGATTTCCTTGGAAAAGTGTTACTGTTCATAAAGGATTATAGAATAATAGAAGTTAGCGAAAAGGTTGAAGCAGTTTATTGGAACTGAGTGAGAAAACGCATTACAATCACTCTTGTAGAAAGACTGCTAGAGCAGTTTCCTCTTTCTCTCTCTCTCTCTCTCTCAGTCTCTCCGCCTTCTCCAGAATGAGATGCAGTGAGATGGAAACTTCAGTCAGGAAGTGGAACAGGTCAACATTGCTAAACGGTACCCCCTAAAAGCCTTCATTTTTAACACAAGTACTCTGACAAAAGGTTTGGAAATAAGTTTGCTGGTGCACCGTTGCAAGGGCCACTCCAAGTGTTAGGGCTTCAGAATGTGAAAACAAATCTAATAATAAAACAAAACAAAAAAGAAGAAGAAAAAAATGAAAAATAAAATTGTCGGTTGAGGCTGATTGCTGGGTCAGCAAGGTTCTTCTAGTATTGAATAGAATCAGTGGAGCAAAATCCAATTGCTGAGAATAGGAGTGAAAGGCGAACAATAATGACACTATTTCAAAAGCACAAAGATGCCGCCAATACAGATATCCAGGTCTATTCACTGTGCCTGAACAATCCCAAGGGACGAAGGAAACGGGGGAGAAGGGGGGTAGATTGAGACCTTCAAAGAAATAAGTCTCAGTTTGATTACTTCTTTTTCCACAAAGAAGAAGGTCCTGATGAAGGAGAAGGGAGCGCATCAGGTCTTCTAATTTCAGTGGGACTGAGAGGGGGCGAGACACTCTTTTGAGACAGACTCACCCCTTCATGTGGTGGACTGAGAGAGAGAGAGAGCGAGAGAGAGAGAGAGAGAGAGAGAGCGAGAGAGGACACAATCCTATAACACAATGCTGGGTGCTCAAGTGGCGTAATTCATATTTACAGAACGAGTCATTTATGGAGGACAAAAAGAAAGAAAAAGAGAGTGAGAATGTACAGATAAGAAAGAGAGAGGGAGAGCTCATCACCAGATTGGAATCCATGCTTCATTTCACATTAAACATGTGAATATAAAACTGTGGTAGGCATTCAAGCCTCACAATGTTCCCTATCTCTTCTCTGCACTGCTATCGAATTGAAGTAGGCCTATACAAATATAAGAAATATTAACAATCAACAGCATCAATATGCATATGTGATTCAAGCGCCTTGCTATTTTCTTGCATCTCTTTTTTTTTCATGTACCCTGTCTCTTTAATAGTAGTGCAGGTCAAGTTTACAGGAACCTGTGATCTCATTGACAAGTGCAGATGTTTTTGTGTTCTCTGTTTCCCTGAGTCATAGTAATGAGCAGGCAGTTGGTTGCCTGCTTCAGGAGTGCTTCTGGGGGGAGCAGAGGCTTGTTGTGTCTGGTGTGAAATCCATGCTGGGTGTGGACAGCATGGATCGACAGGAGAGCGCCAGATGTAGAGATCTATAGGAGAGGAGGTTGCCAGCAGGTGGCAAGGTTAGCTACATAGCACTACAAAACACACCTAAACACACACACACACAAACACACAGACACACAGACACACACACACACAGACACACACACACACACACAATTCCGGGGGTTTATATTGTGATATTACCACATGCTTTAAATTCATTGCCATACAGAATAAGAGTGAAGAACAACTCTATCTCTCTCTCTCTTTCTCTTTCTATCTCTCTCTCTATCTATTTCAAAGCGTTCCCTCTCAAGTACCTTGCAATGACGCCTCAAGAAAATATGTGGTCAGAGGTGTGACAGTGTCATCTGAAGCATTTTTATCAGCAAAAATGATCAACACTCATGCAAGCCGCGTTGAGCTGTTGACCAATCTCGGGGCGTCAGGTTGCTGCCCGCTTTGGGCTGACTGAAACCCCGCTGAGAGCCAATCCGCACGGCTGCCTGGGGAGCAATAAGCCAGCGCCGGCCTGAGAGCAATTCAGAGTGTTTGACAGGAAAATTACAGACATGTTAGTGCTGCCATGCCACAGACACATAGAAAATGCCTGGTCAACGTGCGTGTATCTCTGACTGTGTGGGAGCGTCTTGTCAGGCCTCAAAGTGGTGTTGATCTCCAGTCGTCTGTACTTGAGTGCTGTTTGTGGTGGTTTGTGGGGGGGGGGGGGGGGGAGAGAGAACAGGAGTGAGCATTCACAGGATGTAGTACAGAGCTGTATGGGCGCAGAGGGAAGGCAAACAGTGCCACGAGGATGAAAGAATTTGGACTGGCCTTTAAATTCGAAATTCTACCTTCCCTGATGCTTTGTGTGTGTGTGTGTGTGTGTGTGTGTGTGTGTGTGTGTGTGTGTGTGTGTGTGTGTGTGTGTGTGTGTGTGTCCGTTTGCCTGTCTGTGTTTGTTGAGAGCGTGTGTCTTTCCGTGTCAGAGACTGAGGCGCTTTCACTAGAGAAACATATTTGAAAAACAGCATGCTGAAACTGCATAACCAGAAGTGGCAGCTTTGATTTCTGCACAACATCCATCCTTTTGTCTCCAGGGAAATGTATTCATTGGCTGTCGTTCCAGAGTGCATATCACTCCATTTAATCTTTTCAACCGGCAGTGTCCAGCAGAAAAATAAACAACTTTGACCATGCACACACACCATAGGTGGTCTTTATTATCTCTTTTTTATCTCTCGTTCACACACATATATACACACACAAACACACCCACGCACACATGTGTTCCAATGACTTTTCCAATTTTCTATCCCTTCATGAAACCTGACCAGATGGAGGTATTCAGGGTTGAACAGAATGGCAGTCAGACGTGGGCTTCTGCTCAAAGAAATAGCCAGTTTCTTTTGCACACAATGAGAGGAAGGACAGATACCAAAAGTCACCTCACCTTTCCTTGTCATTCCCCTGGTCAGTATATATTTTCTTACTAAATATGAATCTAGGCTTTTCCTGGCCTGCCCCTCACTGTTGGGTGAATTGGCTCTGTGTTGAAGCGTGAAGGGGGACTCTTTTTTTCTGAAAAATGCCTTTTTTTGTCATGCCACCACTGCTTGTTTTCAATCTGTGGCTCTGGCTGTTTGAAAGGGGCGACACGTTCAGCTGGCTGACTTTGCCTGATGTAAGGGGCCTGCTCAGCTTAGAAAGAGACTCCAGTCTTGTGAATCAGTCTCTGCCTATTATCACACAAACAGCCCTCCACGGCTTCTCTATGCCCACTCCATCCTGGCAGGGAGAAAGTTAGACAGAGAGAGGACTGACAGAGCCTGGTTTAGAGCTGAATAGACACCAAATAAAGTAGATGGTCAGGGACTGTCACAGTGCACTCTCAAAACAGTGTAAGCATAACAGTATCTGGTGGCACTTCATAGAAAGGGGATCTATGGTCTGGTCTCTTCCTACCAATTTCATTTTCTCCATCATTATTCCTGTTGCAAGCCTCTCCTCCAATAAGCTACGCGGGATTCCTCACTTGGAAAAGGTCCCATCTAAAACCTTTTTGCATTTTAATCAAGTCATTAAGGTTTACTTTTCTTTTTTTTATTACTTTCTTGCCCAAGGCTGTAAAGCCTGGAAGGCAAAGCACAGATACGGTGTTGAGGCTCCCCAGCATGCTTTGCACTAAAGGACCTGTACCATGCTGGCAGCCGCGTGTGGCAAGGTTTCTGACAGCCAACATGCAGTACCACCAAATGAGATGAAAAAGAATGTCTGTCGTGCACTAAAAGAAGAATTGAATTTGTGCTATTATTATTGTGAAAGTCAACAAGAATCTAAACATTAAAACATTGCGCCTGGGATAAGATGACTGTGCTTTCTGTTTTTGTCTGGTTCAGTCAAATGAAGCTTCTCTTTATACCACATATATACATACTGCATTATTGGTTTGTTATGCAACCGTCTGTTAAGTCGTCCAGGAGCAGCTTTATTAGTTCGAATTATAAACTGAATTCCATCTGCAGTGGGCAGGGAATCGATACAATCACCCCTGGGAAAGGAACAGACATTTACCATCACAGCTTCCTTATCATTAAACCGTAACTGTCAGGCCCATCAGGCAGCAGCTTAACACTAAAGCTGGTTGCACTGCACATTCTACCATTGAAATTTAACACACTGTTTCTGTTATTTTTTTAAACTCAAAGTGGTAACACTTTATAATAACTACACACAATTCATCATTTATTAAGCATTTGTTAACTATTAGGTAATGGTTTGTTCACCATTAGTTATTTATTGTTCATACATAATGTATCATTAGTAAAGCATTTCTTCACACAGTTATAAATGGTTTGTTCATAGTCAATGAGCCTTCTAAAAAACTATTAAATAATGGTTTGTTCATAATTAGTTATTTATTGTTCATACATAACGTATCATTAGTAAAGCATTTCTTCACACAGTTATAAATGGTTTGTTCATAGTAAATAAGCCTTCTAAAAAACTATTAAATAATGGTTTGTTCACCATTAGTTATTTATTGTTCATACATAATGTGTCATTAGTAAAGCATTTGTACACACACTCATTAATGGCTTGTTCATAGTAACATTACGCTTAGTAATTTTACAATTATTATCTAGGTACTTAGGAATGTATAAGGCCGGTTAAAACCTGGAAGTTGATGATTAACAGACTATCTACACCTACATCTGTTCATGCCTTAAATAAAATGTTATGATTTAGAAATAGGCCTCAACTAATAGCTGGGGCGTTAATACATATGTTACAAATACTTACCAATTAGGTTATCCATGATTAATTCAAGAGTTACTGCTGGTTAGTAAAGTATATTATGTGAGCCCATCTAAAGTGAGCACTTTCTATGCTTTACAAAGCATTTAAAAATAAGTTGCAAACATCACCTGGACACAAACATGTATTATTCTATTTGGACATGCCTCCAGAAATATGCCTACGGATAGTTAGTGCTACTGCATCTTTAACAAGCAGTTAACAACACTTCAATTCATGATTAAATCATAAGTTACTACTGATGCGTTGACTACATGGTGTGAGCCCATCTAAAGTGTGGACTTGCTATGCTTTGCAAAGCATTTATAAATGGTTGCAAACAGAACCTGGACACAAACATGTATTATTCTATTTGGACATGCCTTCAGAAATATGCCTACGGATAGTTAGCGTTACTGCATCTTTAACAAGCACTTAACAACACTTCAATTCATGATTAACGCATACGTTACTACTGATTAGTTGACTACATGGTGTGAGCCCATCTAAAGTGAGGACTTGCTATGCTTTACAAGGCATTTATTAATGAGTGGCAAAAGCTAGCAGATACCAAAGAGACACTAGTAAAAGTAGTATTATTTTAAGAAAAGGGAAAGAAATGCCAAAGTGATGAAAACGTACAAATATTTATTTAAAACTAAATATGCACACAAGTTGAAAATCATCACTTAAAATAATGAAACTGTTGAGTTCAAGTAATGCTTATATTTAGACATAAAAGCTTTACGCAGACATCAATAAAACAAAGAAATTATGAGATTCGGACTGGAAAGGCTTTTCGTATATCCTTGAACAACCGTCCAAGTGGCCGATCATCAGGGTGACCGGAGCCAAAAAGTCAATCATTTTATCCGGATCATGGCACCATAGTAACAAGTCCTGCGTTGCGTTCTGTTTGAGTCTGTTTGCTGGGCAAGAAATGGCCACGCACTGAAGTTCTGATGCCTTGTTCCAGCAAAGTGGAGCTCCTTACACTGAACACATTAACATACAATGTAAAAATGACTAAACTGTGTGAGTAAGGAACTGTATAGGTTCTGATGCAGATATGGTGGTGTCACCCTGGTGTGTCTGTAAGAACACCTCTGGAGTCGGAATGCAGTCTTTAGGGGGTTTATGTAGCAATTGTAGGCAGCACAGCAATACACAGGACTCAGGCATATTCAGTGAACTCAATGATCTTTGCATTTGTGTTTGTGGTCTATCAAAAGGAAATAAAGTACAAATTATACATTAGTATGCATAAATAACGTTAACATAAAGGCTTAATATATACATATCTCAGACACACAGCAAATAGTGGTGATAACTATGTCATTATACTGTCATCTAAAAATCGGTTTTATTAACCTACAATTACAACTTTAATGCTATTAACGTGCAACCTTACGGCAGGAATAGAAAACTCACTTATGTTACAAATAATAATACAAGAAAGCTTATACATATTACACAGGTCTAACATACTCACTAACATTAATAACAGTTCAACTAAACTTCGTTTAGAGTAGCCAGGCATACAGCTAACATCTCCACATATTAACTAACACTAACATATTAGCTGCTTACTAAACTAATGTCTTTACAGTACAGAATTATCGTATACATTTATATAACAGGAAAAAACAGACCTACGGTTCGCCAGTGACGCACAAACATGTCTAAAAGGAATATGAAACTTTAATCAGTTAAGGGCTCTGACCTTTCTAACATACGAGACAGTCTGTAACATGAAGTCCTCAAACACAATGGATATTAGCCTGTTAGCAGAGGGAAAACGTATGCTAGACCTCATGGCATATGACAAACAAGATACATGCTGCATTAAATATCACATCGTATGTAACACATGTTGCAGTTCACAATCTATGAGTGTATTCACCGCTGTGTCATCATTATACCATATCTTTGTGGGTTTATCACTTATAAATACGTTTAGTATAGCATACGTACCTCTTTTCAGATCAGCAGCAATTTCAAACTGAAGTCTTAAAGGAGATGCCAGTTTAACCACGTTTCTTAAAAGGGCAATGCAATTTCACGTACTTAATCTTGTTATTTAAACACGCTGAGCTTGTATTGCCCCTTTAAACAACGTGGTTAAACTGGCATCTCCTTTAAGACTTAAGTTTGAACTTGCTGCTGATCTGAAAACAGGTACGTATGCTATACTAAACGTATTTATAAGTGATAAACCCACAAAGATATGGTATAATGATGACACAGCGGTGAATATACTCATAGATTGTGAACTGCAACATGTGCTACATACGATGTGATATTTAATGCAGCATGTATCTTGTTTGTCATATGCCATGAGGTCTAGCATACGTTTTCCCTCTGCTAACAGGCTAATATCCATTGTGTTTGAGGACTTCATGTAACAGACTGTCTCGTATGTTAGAAAGGTCAGCGCCCTTAACTGAATGAAGTTTCACATTCCTTTCAGACATGTTTGTGCGTCACTGGCGAACCGTAGGTCTTTTTTTTTTCCTGTTATATAAATGTATGCGATAATTCTGTATTGTAAAGACGTTAGTTTAGTAAGAAGCTAATGTTAGTGTTAGTTAATATGTGGAGATGTTAGCTGTAGCCTATGCCTGGCTACTCTAAACGAAGTTTAGTTGAACTGTTATTAAAGTTAGTGAGTATGTTAGACCTGTGTAATACGTATAAGCTTTCTTGTATTATTATTTGTAACATAAGTGAGTTTTCTATTCCTGCCGTAAGATTGCACGTTAATGGCATTATAGTTGTAATTGTAGGTTAATAAAACCGATTTAAATGACCAGTAGATGGCAGTATAATGACATAGTTATCACCACTATTTGCTGTGTGTCATATTAAGCCTTTATGTTAACGTTATTTATGCACACTAATGTATAATTTGTACTTTATTTCCTTTTGATAGACCACAAACACAAATGCAAAGATCATTGAGTTCACTGAATATGCCTGAGTCCTGTGTATTGCTGTGCTGCCTACAATAGCTGCATAAACCCCCTAAAGACTGCATTCCGACTCCAGAGGTGTTCTTACAGACACACCAGGGTGACACCACCATATCTGCATCAGAACCTATACAGTTCCTTACTCACACAGTTTAGTCATTTTTACATTGTATGTTAATGTGTTCAGTGTAAGGAGCTCCACTTTGCTGGAACAAGGCATCAGAACTTCAGTGCGTGGCCATTTCTTGCCCAGCAAACAGACTCACACAGAACGCAACGCAGGACTTGTTACAATGGTGCCATGATCCGGATAAAATTATTGACTTTTTGGCTCCGGTCACCCTGATGATCGGCCACTTGGACGGTTGTTCAAGGATATACGAAAAGCCTTTCCAGTCCAAATCTCATAATTTCTTTCCAAACGTTGTATTGATGTCTGCGTAAAGCTTTTATGTCTAAATATAAGCATTACTTGAACTCATCAGTTTCATTATTTTAAGTGATGATTTTCAACTTGTGTGCATATTTAGTTTTAAATAAATATTTGTACGTTTTCATCACTTTGGCATTTCTTTCCCTTTTCTTGAAATAATACTACTTTTACTAGTGTCTCTTTGGTATCTGCTAGCTTTTGCCACTCATTAATAAATGCCTTGTAAAGCATAGCAAGTCCTCACTTTAGATGGGCTCACACCATGTAGTCAACTAATCAGTAGTAACGCATGAGTTAATCATGAATTGAAGTGTTGTTAAGTGCTTGTTAAAGATGCAGTAACACTTACTATCCGTAGGCATATTTCTGAAGGCATGTCCAAATAGAATAATACATGTTTGTGTCCAGGTTCTGTTTGCAACCATTTATAAATGCTTTGCAAAGCATAGCAAGTCCTCACTTTAGATGGGCTCACACCATGTAGTCAACGAATCAGTAGTAACTTATGATTTAATCATGAATTGAAGTGTTGTTAACTGCTTGTTAAAGATGCAGTAGCACTAACTATCCTTAGGCATATTTCTGGAGGCATGTCCAAATAGAATAATACATGTTTGTGTCCAGGTGATGTTTGCAACTTATTTTTAAATGCTTTGTAAAGCATAGAAAGTGCTCACTTTAGATGGGCTCACATAATATACTTTACTAACCAGCAGTAACTCCTGAATTAATCATGGATAACCTAATTGGTAAGTATTTGTAACATATGTATTAACGCCCCAGCTATTAGTTGAGGCCTATTTCTAAATCATAACATTTTATTTAAGGCATGAACAAATGTAGGTCTAGATAGTCTGTTAATCATCAACTTCCAGGATTTAACCGGCCTTATACATTCCTAAGTACCTAGATAATAATGGTTAAATTACTTAGCGTAATTTTGGACAGCATTACTTACTATGAACAAGCCATTAATGATTGTGTGTACAAATGCTTTACTAATGATACATTATGTATGAACAATAAATAACTAATGGAGAACAAACCATTATCTAATAGTTTTTCAAAAGGCTTATTTACTATGAACAAACCATTTATAACTGTGTGAAGAAATGCTTCACTAATGATACGTTATGTATGAACAATAAATAACTAATTATGAACAAACCATTATTTGAGTTTTTTAGAAGGCTCATTGACTATGAACAAACCATTTATAAATGTGTGAAGAAATGCTTTACTAATGATACGTTATGTATGAACAATAAATAACTAATGGTGAACAAACCATTTCCTAATAGTTAATAAATGCTTAATAAATGATGAATTGTGTGTAGTTATTATAAAGTGTTACCCTCAAAGTTATTGAAAACTGCAAAAGACATGTCTTCCTCCATTAGTACCCAGATTGTGAATCAACGTTCTCTTTCATCTGACAGTAGGTACTTGACTTGCCCTGCATTTCTTTTGTTCCTTTATGTCAGCTGGGCACAGACTGGGTTTGGGATTTTTTTTCTGGTGGGCCGGTCTTGCGAAGATGATTTTTTTAATTACTTTCCCTTTCCTAACTCTTTAGACATCATATAGCCTATGCAGATATCCAAAAGGTCATCTTAGCTGCAGTGACATGTCTGGGGCCATCTGTGATAGCAGTGAGGGCTTTTGCCATCAATACAAGCGCCAAGCATCCAGCCGTGGGGTAGTCCGCTGTCAAAGCATGGAGAAAAGCCGGTGCAGAAAAGTAGTGCAGAAAAATAAGAAGCCCCAAAGACCCCTGACTTCCCAGTCTAGTGTACGTGATGGGGAGAGTAGTGAACCAGCAGAAGTGACAGGGTGAGCAAGGAGCAGGTGCTGTGTCATGCTAGGTGCTGTGAACTAGCTACTTGAACTAACTAAAGAGGAACATTTTTTGTTAAACTTTGAGGTTTCAATGTCAGAGTCGCTAGCTACAGGTTTGACTGTTTCCCAGATTTAACAAGTCAGTGCACAAATGTTTAGAGAAGTTAAAGTAAAATTTCTCTAAAGTGATCCAACTTGGAAAAAGAACAACCTGTCGTCACCTTCATTTGACTGTCTTAAATAAACTGTTAATGTGTTAAATTGATGGACTACCACTTTAATGAGATGATGAGAATAGGCTGCTAATTTCTCTATCAGTCTATTTTGAGGATGAAGTAGGAGGGCGACGTGCAGGAACCAGCACATATCTACTTAGAGGTCCACCATTGAATGTCATTGCGTGGCAATTAAGTCAATTACAGCACAATACATCAACGCATTTGATCAGGTTAGACAAATCAAAAAATGTATTATTGCATTACCAGAAATAAAATGAATGTCAGTTTGTAAAATAATACACAACATATGTATTTGCCTATGTTAATGTTGGACAACTCATTCTGATATTAATTGTAAACCTATTTGATGCTCATGTCAGACAGTCCAATCGATGGCTGTTTACGCATATTTAACAAACAGACGACCGTCAGTAGTTGGGGGAGGACGTTTTTGCAGAGGCATCGCGCAACCTTGAGCAATGAGTTTCATCATTTTACAAAATATCCTAACACAAACAATAGCCAACAAATGATTTCATAATTTGTTGATTGATAAACATTAAGGTGTCAGTTCAAATTTGGCATTTCAATTTGGAGCCACTTGACAGTAAATCCCATTGCCAGTCCCCCCCCCCCCACTGAAATATGAGTAAATTGTAGATGACATTATTTTCTTGCAACAACATTTATATGCGCCAAACTTTCTAGCAAAAATTGAAAGGGGACATATTTTAAATTAATGGTTAATATCCAGGCTACTTTGGGCATTACAACTATGCATTCATGCAAATTTCCAGCCCAAAAAATGACAACATGTGTTTTGTCTAGCTTGCCTCAATTATCTTTACATAGACAGTCACACTAAAATTGACTTCAATTGTACCAGCAATCTTACAGGGGATAGCGTCACTTGATTTTCCGGGAAAACAATTGTGTCAGTTCTAAGCTTTATGTATGTGAATAGAAATATTGTAAGGATGTTTATTTGTAAATGGACTCACCTTGCTGTCTCCAGCAGTGTTGTTCCCATGGCTTCTGTTGGAAGGGCATTGAGGACAGTTATGTAAATGTCCCACAAAAATCTGACAAAATGTATCATCAGTGTTAGTTAGAGTATGAGGAGCATTTAGCATATCGTCTCAGTGGCCAGTGGTTCGGAGGGGAGGGGGGGGGGGGGGGGAGAAGAGCAGTACACCATCTTGTCTTGTCAGCTTCTTTCTTTCTCTCTTTCTGACCATGTGTCTGTCCTCTGCTCTTCTAGTGGACTCTAAGACCCAGCTGAGCTGCGTGGATCGATGGCAGGTCGACCAAGCCCAGACACTGTGTGTGTGCACTTGAGGTGAGGGCAACGAACTCTCCTTAACACACTGATTTTTGATTCTTTACCTTTGACCTGTGTTCCCACTGTAAAGACTTTATGTCCCTCCAACACTCAAAGGTACACACACACACACACACACACAAAACCCAGGGGGTTTGTTTGTGTGCTGCTAACAATTTGCTTCTCAAAGTCATCCAAAACAACTGTGCCCTGAAGGCATGATTGAAGACAGATCCTTGAGCCTACTATGTTCTTGGCATACTTTGTATGGCTTGCCCCCGCCTTTTTCGATGTGACACAAAAATGTATTCTGTGGTTCTATTAGACATTGAATGTTGATGTGTGAAAAATATTTTTTGGTTGCACAACCCCAGTCTCACATCCTTGCAAATCTGGGGCTAAAAACTAAAGTTAGGACGTATTCCCCCTAGATAAGCATCTCTCCCTGCTCTGTAATGTGTTTTGATGGACCAATTAATCTTTTAGTGCTGACGCTGTGACATCAGAAGACACCCACCCCAGTGCAGTCCTCCTCTGGGGCAACTATCATGGGCATTTCAAAGAGAGCCGCTTCCATCATGGCAACACAGTGAAGGAGATGAGAACAGTTCCAGCAGTGCTACGAAAGGTCAGTTCCAGGGAGAAACTGGCAAGGTGTGTGTGTGTGTGTGTGTGTGTGTGTGTGTGTGTGTGTGTGTGTGTGTGTGTGTGTGTGTGTGTGTGTGTGTGTGTGTGTGTGTGTGTGTGTGTGTGTGTGTGTGTGTGTGTGTGTGTGTGTGTGTGTGTGTGTGTGTGTGTGTGTGTGTGCGTGTGTGTGTGTGTGTGTGAATGTGTGTGTGTGTATGTTTGTGTATGTTCGTTTGTGTGTGTGAGGGAGAGAGAAAAAGAGGAAGAGGGAAGAAACAAATTAAGGTAGATGACAAGATGACATTAGCGCAATTAGCACATAAGGTCCAAGACAAATAGTTTGAGGATGTTGTATTTCTAGGTCCATGGGTCAAACTCAACCAGCATCCATCATCCATTTAGGTGTCATTACATCCCTAATGACAGTGTCATTATGAATGTTCCTGTGAATGTGTAGCCTCAGCGGCTAACTTGCTAAGAGGTCTTACTGTGCAATATCTAGAAGTGGCACTTGAGAGTAATATCTGCACAGGGCTCTGTGTAGGTGGGTATCAGGATAATTTTGCACACAAAAGGCAGAGTGTCAGAGAGACACAAAGCCACAGAGAGATCTCAGAGAGAAGAGAGCTGAGAGCTAATCCCCCACCACCACCCCCGCCCTGCACTAGCAGAAGGTCATACATTAGCATATGTCTGCCTTCACCTGAGCATTTGACATCATTTATGGGATGCACTTTCCCAAAAGACCTACTCTGCAGCTGTCTATGAGATGCATGTCAAAACTAGCTCACATGTATGTGTGCTATTTTAACCTGTATGTGTATTTATATTTTTAATGCATTCATGTTATATAGAAGATGTGTTTTAAGAAAGCAGTGCTGCAGCAGGAAAAAAAGAGAAACATTTGCTGATGAGTATGTGAAGAGTTTGGAGTCTTCTTTACTTTTACTTTTTTGACAGCCATTTTGTGTCAAAGCGAGCAGCAGCACAACAAACAGTAAATTATGACAGCTGCTGATCTGAGAAACCAGCCATTAATGAGATGTTAGGCTCGTGTAGTTGTCTGAATGCTGTTGTTTTCCACTGACAGAGCAATAAAGACCACTTTATTATTCATTCCAAATGTGGAAGAATGCAAGGAAACTCATGGCAAACCAATCATGGCACTCTTCAAATCACTGGGGCTTGAAAAACACTATGTTTGTCTTGTGTTTTGGTCACACACATATACATAAACAATGTGCAGACGTATGCAGAGATACAGACACACAATAGCATGTCTGCATCATAGCTTTGGTGACAAAAAGCAAAGTCATATTAAGTGATTGTTATGTGTATGTCTCATTTACCTGAAAGTCCCTTAAAGATAATCTGGATGAGTGCTTATATTAATAGGATAATTCATTAGTAGGCACTGTGCTGAGAGAGACATTAACAAATATTTCTTGTTAAATAATTATTCAATTTACCGTGCCTGTAGTTCAGGAAGTGAACTAAAAATATGTGCAGCACTGAAACCAAACTGCTACTCGTCTCTTTCCACAACGAGAAAGAATAAGGCAAAAAAAAAAAAACACTAAAATAACTCACTAAAATTGATGTGGAGCCCATATTTCCTACATAATATGCTTTTATGAAAACCATTCATTCCTTTTTCGATTACTTTCCAGAGTTCTGAAATGAAGTCAATAAAAACAGTTAATTCATTCCATT